>NC_051181.1:171509350-171695637 GCF_013339695.2 Rhipicephalus sanguineus | reverse complement strand
GGATTTCAACCCCCCCCCCCCAAAAAAAAATTTTCAATTTTGCTTGTGTATATATACACACAGACATGCAAACGCATGCACAAACATACATAAAGCATGGATGACTCCCCCCCACCCTGAAAAAAATTTCTGGCTACGCCCCGGGTATTGAACATGAGGGAGGTTGACTGGGACACGTAAAGCTCAACATTTATGGGTGTGCTATTAGTGTGAAAGCGTGCTTTTTATTTGCAGCTGTTATTTGCAATTATGACACCTACTGAGTAAAAGAATTGTTCCTCTATATCTACTATTTAGTATTTTACGTTTGCATGTCGTGTCCCATGATCCGAATCAAGCAGGATGCTACTGACTGCACATTTTTAAGACAGGTGAACATTTATTCCTAGAAGTCAAGATTACTGCCCGAGTTCAGCCACTTCTAGCATTCTGCTAGTTTATACGTTTAAGCGTTGTTAAGCTCAAAGCATACTCGACTGGATGACGTGGAGTGAAGTAATACTGGCCCTTGTCGCTCCGATCACATCTCGTAGCCAAGGAAAAGAATCACTTTCACTCGTCGACAATGGGTGGAATAGGAAAACAACCTTCAACCTGCTATGTTTCCCAACACAGGGCCTCCACCAGATCGCTGTTCGGCGCTGATATGTGGTCAACTGAGGCATGTTATAGAGCGTAACGTTCATGAAGCTTCAAGGTGCAAAACAAGTGCATATTTAATTTGGGGTTATTATTTAGATTTAACAGCACCTATTAAATATTAGAATGTTTCAAGTTAATCTTTGCATCATTCAGTATAATTGTTCACATGATCCTTCTGAATCCTTCAGGCCACTTCTGACTTTTGAAGAAATAGCATGGTTTTATCCTTGAAAGCTGGATCATATTGTGACTTCATTCGATTTCAAGCATTGCTATTTTTGATGCGACGCTTGGCAGGAAACATATGTTCTAACGGGTGATGCAAGCGATTTCATGCGTGCTCTTTCCGCGCCAGTCATGCACTATACGTTTCATCGTTTGTGGAAGCCAAGGGGAGCATCACTTCCAACTGTCAACAACGAACGAACCACGAGAACGAACAACCTCAGACCAGCCGTCCTCCCCCAGCATGACAATCCCACGGCATCGCTCGTCCGCGCCGTCAGCCTCGAGCTCGGGAGACTGCATTCTTTTTCTGCGAAGGCTCGTTGTTCTTTCGACTCAACAACAACGTTTCTTCATCGCCTATGCTACACTCGAGAGAGAAATGAGCGCGCCCGTTCTGAAAGCTGGTCCGTCGCCTCGTACGCGCTGCACTACACCAAACCCATCATTTGCGCGAATAAGCGATTATGTGTTTTAATCCGATTCTCTGAGATTGAACCTCTACATAATACTGTCCGTATAACGCACCGACATCAACGCGATGCTCGCGAAGGACGTGGGAGACTGTACTTCGCCAAGTAGAGATGAGATCAGCTGACTTCCACCGCCTGTACTGCGTCAAACATCGCAGAAAACTTTTCTTTGGCGGCTGGTTGCACATCAGGGCACGTTCGGCTGCTGTATGATGCCGGCAAATGGAAATGCACTCGGAAACGCATCGTTCATTGTTCACCTCTGTCTCCGTGCGGGATGCGCAAGCCGTCGGACCGAGAAACATAATTCCACACACAAACTGACTGTGACTGCCCGCGAGGGTTCGCTTAAGGTCGTGCACACGTATACACGCGCATTATACGCGAACGATGCCTCTCATATATGCAAAATTATAGCGTTGTAGCCGATCGTAAAATCGTCCAAGATAACGTGAAGTGCATATATAAAGCCGCGGAAGTCCACCCAGATCGTGTGGTGCGGTGGCGTAGTGGTTACAGTGTCTGCTTGTCACGCGGTTGGCCTGGGTTCAAATCCCCATGGTGGAGTGTGTGTGTGTTGATACGTGGTTTGTGACTCTCTGTGCAGTGTTCTTGTGATGTGTAAATGCATATTCATGAGTTGAAAGGCTGAAGAGAACAAAAGAAAAGAAAGAGGTACACTGCACGATCAACTACAACGTAGAAGAATTTCTTTTTTTTTTTCTAAACATTTGCGAAAAGTACCGCATATATTTCGACCGCATATTGAGCCGTATATAAGCCGGACAGATTTGACCTGAAATACCGCTTAACCACATCGACGGTATGCGTTACTTTAAGCGGTCACTTTTAAACGGCCTTCTGGCAACGAGATGGCCGCGCATAGGGAAGAGCCGCATAAATTTAGGCCGCATAAGAAAGAGCCGCTTAGCCAGAGGCCGTATAAAGAAGGGCCGCATGAAAGAGCCGTATAAGTAGGCCGCTTAGAGAGCCATTTATAAGCGTCGAAAATTTGACCTACTTTCCGCCTTATATGCGTTGTTTTAAGCGGTCGTTTGCTAAGAGTGTATGTGCGCAAAGCTCGGACGAACACAGGAAAAAAACGATGTAGACAGAAGGAGCGCTCCTTCTGTCTACATCGTTTTTTTCCTGTGTTCGTCCGAGCTTTGCGCACGTACCCTACAGTAAGTCATGCACCAACTCGCCCAACAAGAAGTTCTTCTAAGACACAGTTTACGTAGGCTATTTACTTGGAGGAACCGGAGGGGAGGAGTAAAGGGCCACTTCACCGCTTTTCCGTCCACCCCCCACCCCAGCTGCGAAAAGTAGGAGGGCAGGGAACGACACCCCTGCGAAGTACCTTGCTTTTTCAGCCACATATTTTGTTTATTAAGTGAGAATTTAAGGTACTAGAGTCATAGCAGGTTCTTCATACTCATCGTATCTACAACGCCAAACTAAGACTGGGAAGTTTGCTGATTGAATGCTCAGATGATCAGGTTTAAATTTGGGTGTACTTTTTAAACTTGACGGTAATATTTCCAAAATGTTATTAAACACTGCTGCGTTGTCGCGGTATAGGGCGGCCCAGCCTACACAATCTGTTTGTGCAAATTCGTCCTTGATTTAAAACAGTTTTGAAAGGCAAGTCATCTGATCAGCTCTATGAATTATATGGCGGACAGAGTGAGCGATGCCAGCCCCAGCCCCCCTCCCCCCCTCCCCCCCTCCCCATTCGCGGTCGAGTTGGTACGCCACTGGGCCTCATGGAGTGAGCAATTGAATGAGTACGGAAGTTTATTGAGTGGCCTGAATTCACTGCTGCTAAATGGCTCCTTCAGTCATTGACTATCAGAAGCCAGGTGGCCGCAGGCCATGGGCAATGCAGAAGCGTTCCAATGTAACTGGAGTGCCAGAACGCATAGCACATAACGCTCAAAGCCGCCCATAGCTTGCTGTCATCTGCACAGTCTACACTGTGATAGTGACATCAGGGAGTGATCACCTGTATTCTGCCTGCAAGTAGGACCGATTGGATCAAGTTGGTTCATACTTACCCACAGCCCTCAGCAGCAGCTCCCTCGGCAAAAAGACACATCATTGTGAGAGACGTGCTGGTTAGACGAAGCCTGAAGTCGTGTCGTTGAGTCTGCAGACAGGCCATCTCCCGATCACTGTGCAGCACCACTTGGCAGATGGCCTGTCCAGCGGTGTGCGGCAGTGTTGTAGTTATGGACTGTAGACATTTTCAAGGTGCTGCTATTGCAAATATTGCTTCGTGAAACTTGAAGCACTAATTGCTATTAAACCTTGTCACTGGAGTATGTGGTAATTTAGAAATTCCGTTAAACTGTCTTCTCTTCAAATTTCATGCTCACTTAGGCTACAGCATTGTCAAATCATTTCCACCATAAATTAGGTGACATTTTATATCAAGGCAGCTATGAGAAATTGGCTGTTACCTTCTTTCTCAGCACTGTTTTTTTTTCTTTTTAGGAGTGCGGTTTGCTGGGCCAGTTCGTACATGATGCGTAGTGAAGGGTTCCGGCAATTTCAAACACGAGCACAAGAAAGGAAACGCACAGGACAAGGCTGGACTTACGACTGAAGTTTATTAAAGAAACGGTTTGTGCAAAAGCATCACAGGAGGGAACAAGGACGCAAGCAGGGGGTGTGGGAAAAAAAAAAAAAACTCTACCGTTTTCCCAAAATGCATGACGTCTGTAGTGTATCAGATACCTCTCCTGCGGTCGGCCCTACGTGGGCCAGACGGGCCGTTGCATCAACGACCGCATGCGGGAACATCGCAATTTGCTATCAACTGGCACAGGAGGGCACTTGCCTTTGCATTGCAAGAGGTGTGGGTGCACGCCCCATTTTGAGTGTCTCGATTGTGGGGAGGGAACGCAATAGACTGGAAAGAGAAATATGCGAAGCTTCCCACATCAGGAAGTTGGGCGCTGAATTATGTGTCACTGAACCTTCGGTGCAGATAACTGAGAAAGAATTTCATTACCCTGATAATCTATAATTTCCCATGTAGCACACGTGTTAAGGTCCGGTTAAGATAAAGAAAGAGGGGGACGGGGGTGCGTGCTAGATAGTATGTTGACATGATGGTGCTTTTTACGCATGCGTGGTGGTGTCCCAGGGAAAACAGTTTTTTTAAAAAACTTCAGTTGTAAGTCCAGCCTTGTCCTGTGCGTTTCCTTTCTTGTGCTCGTGTTTGAAATTGCTGGAACCCTTCACTGTTTTTTTCTCCTCACCTAGGCGAGAGCACAGTCGTCACTAGTGCACTGTTATTACAACTCCAGAAAGTGCTGCTTGTGCTGGCAAGACTGCTCAAGATATACTAAGATGGCCACGATATCCAGGGTGGCTGTTGCAAGTACCGCTAACCCATTCCACTGATGATGTGTCGCAAGCACCCTCCAGCAAGAAGATGGTCAAAGCCGCTGAGCCACTAAGTTTGCTGACACTGTCAGTGTGTTGCGTGAATGCAGCTTTGCTGGCATGGTCACCAAATTAAATGTAAAATGTTTGCAAATGAGGAATAACTTGCAACATGCAATGCCCTGAATATAGTGGGCTCCAAAACATTAAGTGCTTTTGAAACACAGCTTTGGCAGGAAAGGTAAAGGAACATCTGAAGTGCATTGCATTTACTAAATAAGCAAACAAAATCACATTGTGTGCATTCCTTTCCGACACTACCCCTGAGTACAAGGGTCACAATGAGGTCATGGCAGGTGGCCGAGCATAGGCCTTTGGGATGAAACCATACTTGTGCACCTTCGGTGCATAGGCCCAGAGCCACCCTTCCACTGTCTGATTGGCGAGGTCAGCATAGACCCAGTCACCGCGGCGCACAGTCAAGTCATCCGGGGCCTGCGCCTTATAGTCGTAAAGCATCACCAGCTCGCTGCCATGGAAGCGCAGCTCTTCGGTAGCAGCCGCTGTGCTTGACACGTTGCCATGATGGCCACTGGCAGAGACCGCATTACTGCCTGGCTGCATGGCACCATGCACGGTTCCTTGGCTCTCTAGAATCATGAAAAGATCAGTCTTAGATCAACAGTCTCTGCAGCATAAATATCAGAAGGCTAGGAGGTTGTCTGAATCTCTAGGGAAGCACTGACACAAAATGTTTGCCTGTCTAGCCATCAACCCAGTAAGATTAAAGGACACTAAATGCAAATGATAAATCCAGGTTCATTGTTGAAATAGCATTCCATAAACCTTGTAGTGCTTGTTTCGGGCCAAGGAAATGCTTATTTTGAAAGGAAATTGTGTTTTAGTGGTCCGCACAACGTTAGCGCACTTCAAATCGCGTGCCTGAAGAGGCCTTCTGACTTAAAGGGACCGACAACCGCTCAGAACACGAATTGAGATAACCCCACTAACAGAAGGATTGTCTATTGTATTGTCTAAAATGATCTCTGTTTTTCTCATTAAATGTGGATTTATATTTTTATTTCTTCACTCAAAATTACTTTTCGCAACTCTGGCGGCAAAAAAGTGAACGTGCACATGCACCTATCACGTGTACTGGTGTACGCTATTAATTGTTCTATGTTAGCATTGAATACAGCACACCTTTTATTATAACATTTTCTAACGTAAAACGTGCAGATGTGCATACGTTTGCACTGAGCAGGACAGTGGCGCTTGCCTTCGCTTGACGTATGACCCGATGCTCATGAGCGGCAGCATGAACGTTGTTAGCTTAAAGCCCCTGAAACTTTGTAAAGTAGCTGCTGCGCCTTCTGATGTCAGAACAAGTCGAGCCAAGGCGAAAAGACCCTCATGATACCGTCCGGTAAGCGCAACGAGTTGCGACGAAAGACTTGGTTGCACACAATCAGAAGGGAGAGCTTCAAGCCGACATTTCAACTTAACTATGCAAGGTAAGTTGCGAGTTTCTCGTATATACTGTAAGTATGCGTCGAGGTTCGCGAAGTTCGATGCCTCCTCTAACGCCGTATGGTAGAGCGGGCATCGCACTGCAGTAAGTCGCCATCTCTCACGCACGTTTTATTACTGCTTCTGCGGGGTCCTTTACTTTGTTATTGTTTCTTTGTCAACAATACACGGTTACGTTTTCTGCTTCACAGGATGCTCCGACTGGTTTAGTTTACGGTATTGGTTTGTGCGCAGCTAGCATCATGCACGCAGACTGACAATCAACAATGCGATTGCGAAACTTCAGATATTCGGCGCAGCTATTTTGAATAAACAAAGCTTGAGTGCGAAAACTCGCATTAGAATTTATACTCTCCGTTTGTTTTTGCTGTGTGCTCATTTAATTAAGAGGAAATAGCTTTCTCTGGCTCTTTTACGTAGACCGATCAGTCGGTAGACTTGCGATGCAAATGTAGCTATGCAAAGCATGCGTTCCCAACCGAGTCGTAGGGTGCGTTCATCGTTTAGGAACCTCACGTATACGTGCCATTTCGCGCCTAGGTTTACGTGCTATTATTACATCCGCGAGTGGAGGTCTCGCGAAGGAAACGTTTACAGTGACACGCTAGTTTTTACATTCACTTTCTTGTTCATTCAGCGATGTAGTTCGTATGTCAAATACATTTACAAGGCGCATTTGCCGACGATAACTGATGTACGCCTCCTGGCGCAATATTATCGCGAAAGCTTTAGATGCCTCACCGAACGCTAAAACTGACCGTCGGCGGAGTCAACATGAGTGATCCAAAATATCCCACGAAGACGTCACCAAATGACGTCATCATGACGTCACATATCACCAAAACTGGTGACGTCATCATGGCGTCACATAACGTGACGTCACACGATGACATCCGAAGACATTATCGCTTTGCATTGCCTCCGTGATCGTTGGGCCGATCACGGAGGCATTGCAAAACCAGGTGAGGGGCAGAAAGCTTTCAGAGGGGTGCAGGGTAGGATCAGCACATCAACTGAAGAACAACAAGATGGCTTTCACCTTCGAGTCATCTTAGGCGAATATATAAGGGACCCTGTGAGTTTTGCCTAGGCGCCTGATGTCAAGGACTACTTGACCTTGCGCGCACAGTGACTTCAGGGACTGCATCCGTCTCGTGAGTTGAAATTTACCAATGAAAATCTACTAAATTTACCAATGAAAGGCAATCACATGCTCTCTGCACATATTGTGTACCCTATGCGGAACTACACAGAGCTGCCATGGGCCACTGTTACGCTCGTTTAGATCTAGAATAAGTTATCAGACAGCAAAAGGTGCAGTTAATAAATGTGCATAAGAAACCGGAGAGAAATTTTGCGCTCTAGAAGAAGATACACGAACTGTACCTTGGTGCTCTTTTATGCAATTCCTTTTTCACTGCTGTGATTTTCCCGAATTCTATTTGCGAAAAGGAGTAGCCGGGGCTATATAAAAGTGCCAGCGTCTCCTAAGCAAAAATTTATTAAAACAAAAGAAAATATTAAGAGCTAGACGGCTGGTGCGAATGCTTACAGCGAGCTGCCTGGCAAGCAAGCGCCATCTCCGCGAAAGGCTGTCTGCTACACAGGAGCAAGGTAGCTATCGCCACGTTCGAAAAGAGAGAGGAGGCCGAGGAGGAACGACAGCGGAGGAGAAGAGTGTCGCTACTTTACGAAGTTTCCCGGGCTTTGTGTTAGCTGAGGGCCTAGCGGCACCTGCCGACGCTTTGAAAAAGTACGAAGAGCGCCTCGCGACCTCCAAGATTACCTCCGGCGACGCGTTGCTGGAACTAATCGCGGAGGCCACGAGCGCCTAGCTCGCGGGGCGGTAAGGAGATCTCACATGACGACGAGCGTTCGGAAATCTTATTCTACCTGCTTTTTATAATCCAAAACAGTCGAAAATGACTAGAAGAAGGTGGTTAACCACAGTTTAACCCACTCCTGTGAAAAAAAGACCTTGAGCATAATGCGAGGAAGGCTATTGGTGTAGCTATATTCTTTCATAGCGTTGCTGGAGGAAGGGTACGTACAGTTCAAGGGCTTTTCAGATCGAAAAATACTGATAATAAGATAACCACGCGCTTTTGGGATTAACCGCTGCAGCTACAAACACTACGAAGGATGAGATTTCTATTGCGCCGTAAAAAACTAGGTCGGGAAAAATCGGCTGTCAGCCCCTTGCCCAATGTTGCCCGCCTTTAGTGACCGGCAGTTGACATTGCGGTCTATTGCGCATGTACAGTCGCGGCCACTGTTAGAGGGAACACGGAGCGGGTGACCGCGTAGAGTGCCTCGATGTCCTCCTCGTCCGCCCCTCCGTAGAGAGTGGAGACATCCTCTGACTGAGCTCCTGTCGCCAAAACCAGTTTTCGTAGTGCTGTCCGCCATTTTCACGCCGAGCGTGCGTGTCGAGACGCGGCGACAACGTGGCGGTAGTCGGCAGGAATTTGATGCGGGTTTAACTACGGCGTTCTTTGAGCGCTTTTTTTTTAGTGGAGTAGCCAGGGGGGGGGGGGGCACACCGGGCTCTACCCCACTTATCTGCACAGACCCAATATCGGATCACAAGGTGCCCCCCCCCCCCACCCCGAAAAACATTTCTGCCTACGTCACTGGCTGGGTGCCACTGTGCTCAAACCACTCGAGCAATGGTTGGCGACTGTTCAACTTTCCGAGGGACCCAAAAAGGAGAACTGTCTCGGTGGCTAAGATCAAGCGCGACAATTGGCAGCCTACAAACACCTCGTCCATGTTGTGAGTATTACGCAATTCCCTCAAAATATTTGTTTATTCTGCAATATTTTTGTAGCGCGAGGGTGGTGACTGAAAAATCTTCCCTTATACATCGCGTTCGGGAAGATGTTTCTTGATGAGAGACAGCGTACGAAGTAATTTACAAGATACGCTAACTCTTAGCTGTGAGTGTAAAGCATTCAGAAAACAAATCTCAAATCTTCCTGAAGAGCGGAAATGCCAAGTAATATGGCGATTCGAACCTCAATTACCCATTGCTCTACACTAAAGCCTAAGCAACGCGTTATTTTACACCCGCAGAGCAAGATCAGCCGGTGTCAAACGACGCCGTTTTCGTTTTAAAGTAAATAAACTATCACGCCAACAAGCGGTCACAGGGCGTTTAAAGGTGGTTTCAGGCAGCAGCATATCATCGCGTGAAGCGGCCAATTTCATAGTGCTGTTAGACAGTAAACTATAAAAATAAGATTTAATAAACCATGATAACACATTAATGCATTTCCGGAGTATTATAATCTACGCAAAGCCTCCGTTCAGCCTGCAAACAGCTCACACGCGCGCCGTCAATGCGCCCCTAGATCGGAGCCGGTGCGAAAATGGTGGACGCCGTAGCAGACGACGCGGTTGTCTCCACTCACTACGAAGCGGTGGGCGAGGAGGACATCGAGGCACTCTATGGATGGATGGATGGATGCTATGAGCGTCCCCTTTATAACGGGGCGGTGACATGTCTACCACCAGACTCGAAGAAAAAAAAACCTTCATAGTTTCATGTTGGCCTAATACCTTATCTACATTGATTAAATCTATGTGATTAAAAATATAAATTCACGGTCCATCTCTCTGCCTCTTAAGGCAGAATGACCTTATTTTTCCCCATTATTTATTTTTGTACTTTATCTCTACCTTTCTGCCGCCAATACTCGAACCGTCTCTTACTCATTTCTATCGCGGACGTGTTCAGCTTTCCATTGTTGTCCCTAAAACCCAAGGCTTCCTGTAGACTCGTGCCCACACGTATACCTGGGTGAATATCGCCACATTCAATCAGTACAATCAGTATGGATGGATGGATGCTATGAGCGTCCCCTTTAAAACGGGGCGGTGACATGTCTGCCACCAGGCTCGAAGGCGAAAAAAAAAAGAAAGAAAGAAAAAAAAAACTTCCTTGTTTCATGTTGTCCTAATGCCTTATCTACATTGATTAAATCTATGTTATTATACCAAAAAAGTACCGCGCTCTGCGGAGCGCCACGACGGGCGCCGTGCGAACTATTGCGGCGCAAGCGCAATCAGCGCCACAGGCGGAGTTTGCTGCACGTCGTCTGCTACGGTGCCTCCCACTTCGCCTCGAGCGGCGAAACCTAGATTGCGCGCGTGCTTTGGAATACACAAACCCTGTAGCAATGGCGCGTCAATAGATACTATTCTAAATCAGTTATGAAAGCGCGCAGGCATGCTGTACGCCTAAAGTATTAACTGCGCCTTTTACTTCTAAAAGTTCCCTTTGATCACAGAGGGTGGGTTTCAGAAGTGGCATGCCAAGGAAGTAAAAAAAACAGCATATCCACGGAGTGAATGATGATGAGTGGGCGAAGCTGCGGAGGTTCATCGGTAAACCGTGAATCTTCCGTGAATTCTGCCCAGTACATCATCACCGACGTGAGATCGGGCGCGTTTATACCAAAGGTTCGTGAGTTACGACTTGCAGCTCACTTTAATTTTACATGTACGCTGTGAATTTTCATTGTTTAGAAAACCATTGCTTTAGAAAACATCTGGCGTCTTTCGTTAAGCAGTTGGCGTCTTTTCGTTTTGCTTTAGAAACATCTGGCGTTCTTTCGTTTTGCTTTTACAAAACATCTGGCGTCTTTCGTTGGTTTATTTCATCAATCAACGGCGTTTTAAACAAAATTTTTATTGTTTAATCACGCACAGGAGAAATCTCACCAGGCACTACCTTGGAGGTAAACAATGGCTGCTAATGGGAATGAGAGACAGAAGAAGTCGGCTTTTAGCTAACACTTACACTTCTACTTCTACTAACGTTTCCTACTGGAACATGCCAATGGCTGCTAATGGGGAATGAGAGACAGAAGAATTCGGCTTTTAGTTAACGCGCACGCTGCGAATTTTTTATTGTTCAACAACGCACAGGAAAAAAAATCACAGCATATCCACGGGGTGAATGATGATGAGTGGGGCGAAGCTACGGAGGGAATCATCTGTAAACCGTGAAACTCTTCCGTGAAATGCGCCCAGTACATAATATAAAGAGTGTGAAACATCGTGTATATATTAAACATCAAACTTTTATTGTACTGTTGGTTTACGTGGTCCCTTCATTATCACTTGTGATCGGTGAAATGCAAGGAAGAAGTCCACTCCCGAGCGAAAGAGCGCCAAGAGCGACCGCATTCCCCGCTCGCCCTGTGCGAATTAAAGGCAAGGCTAGAGGGAAGACAGGACGCGCGTTCCACGACGCCAGGTCGGTAGCATGCCCAACGAAAGCCAACGGAACGCGATCGTGCAAGTGCTCCGGCTTCGCATCGCCTCATGGTTCCATTTAGCGTCCCAAAACCAAACATATTGCTCAAGGTGTGCCTTGCGTTTTTCGTAGAAATAATTTCTTTATCATGTACACTAAGACGAAAAGTTGAAAGCTCACTAGAGTGTATCGCCCGCAAAGTATGTCTTTTAGTGTGATTTAACTCTCGTACGGCAGGGTCCTCGCGCCGTTGCCGGTCCACCTCGCCCGTTGACGATCGGGCGAGGTGGCTACATGCAACTACTACCCTACTACTACTACACTTTAAGAAAAACATCTGGCGTTCTTTCGTTCTGCTTTTACAAAACATCTGGCATCTTTCGTTGGTTTATTTCATCAATCAACGGCGTTTTGAACAAAATTTTTATTGTTTAATCACGCACAGGAGAAATCTCACCAGGCACTACCTTGGAGGTAAACAATGGCTGCTAATGGCAATGAGAGACAGAAGAAGTCGGCTTTTAGCTAACACTTACACTTCTACTTCTACTAACGTTTCCTACTGGAACATGCCAATGGCTGCTAATGGGGAATGAGAGACAGAAGAATTCGGCTTTTAGTTAACGCGCACGCTGCGAATTTTTTATTGTTCAACAACGCACAGGAGAAATCTCCCACCGGCACCACCTTGGAGGTCAAAGCGTAAGACTTGTTACTCACTACTACGATCCACTACGAGGGACGAACGGGTGCCGCCTTAAGGAGCTTCGCCCCTAAAATCTCCCACCGGCACCACCTTGGAGGTCAAAGCGTAAGACTGGTTACGCACCCCCCCCCCCCCCCCCCCCGAAGCGTCGCATCGCCTGTGTAGCGTCGGGCGTTAAACCTCATAATGAATAATCGTCATGAAAACGAAAGCATCCGGGAGTCTCGAGATGTATGCATGCAAACGGAATGACACACCCATTTAAGTGTATTCACAGTACAAAAGTGGAAGCCCATGCTGGAAGCACATTTCTTTCTTACAAAAAGCACGTTTGCAAAAACACATTCTCGTGTAGCTTACCGGGTGTTGTCAGGGCGCCAAATACGGGCTTGCTGATCGCACGATGTAATGAACGTGCACTCGTCTGTGAAGACGACTTGCTTCCACTCCTCAGTTGAACGTCGCGCATGCTGTCGAGAAAACTGCAGCCGTTTTTCTTTGTTCTGAGCGCGAAGAAGAGGCTGTTGGGCTGCAATCCTGCTCTTCAGACCCGCTTCCCGGAGGCGTCGCTTGACCGCTGTCACGTATGCTCTCAAGTCGAGGGTATTTTTGATTTGCTGAGCAGAGAGACCTGGCTTCACAGCTGCCGCCGCAACGATCCAAGCATCCTCTTGTTCAGTCGTAACTCGAGACCTCGGCTTCCGCGGTGCATACTTGATTCGGCGGCAAGATTTAAATGCTCTTACGATCCTGTTGACTGTCTTGAGCGTTCTTCCCGTCGCTTCGGCGATTTTTCGCTGCGACCTACCCTTGAAATAGAGCTCGACGATTTCCCAGCGCTCATTCTCAGGAACTCTGGCCATGCCGGAAGGTATTGCTTTGACGAAATGCCATACTAAGAACACATGAAGCCCCTTTTAAACTCATAACGAGCAGAGTTTTATCAAAAGTGGGCATAAATTTCGTCGCCTAAATGCGCTGTTTGACATATGAAGCATCCAAGGCACACGCTGTTAATCTTATGCCACGTGCTCCATTTCCTTTTGTAACCAAGTGAAATTTCAGCGACCAACTTCATTTTGCGACGAAAACGAACGTCTGAAATTCGAAGCCGAATACTTGGTGTAGCATGAACGGCGCGCCCAGATAACCCAGTTCAAGTACCTTCTATCGAGCTCCATAGCTAGAGTATTTTGAACCAGAGCACGTGCGGCGAAGTGGGAGGCACCGTAGCAGACGACGCGCAGCCAGCTCCTCCTCTGGCGCTGATTGCGCTTGCGCCGCAATACTTCGCGCGGCGCCCGCTTGGTGACCCGAAGAGAGCGGCCACGCAAGCCGCGTTCCCTCTAACAGTGGCCGCGACTGTACAGTGCAATAGCGGTCATCAACTGATCTAAGATGGAGCTTAGCTTGGCCAGCAGCAGCAGTGCGAAAGTAGCGATAGCCACAGCAGCAACAAAGACCATCGAAGCTTGCCGACCGTTTTGAATTGTGCTAGATACCGGTGATATACATAGCTTGCATTGACGTCACCGTGGCCGACATCTTGGGGTACCAGCTCGCTGAGACGCTGCGTGAACTTTTGCTCGAACACGCGGAGCAAGAAACGGTGGCGGCTCCCCACCAGATTAGTGCCGGTGCCCCCAAGCATAGAATAACAGAGAGCTGAGCTAGTTGGTAAGTATTCATTCTAAAAAGACAGGGCGTGCAAACACGGACACAAGAAAGAAGTCAGGACACCACAAACGCCGGCGTTTGTGGTGTCCTGACTTCTTTCTTGTGTCCGTGTTTGCACGCCCTGTCTTTTTAGAATGAATACCCCCAAGCATCTTTCATACCCAAACCTTCACGTTCCTTTGTGTTCCCCCTTGGCGCGGCTGGCGGATAAAAGAACGCGGGGACCGACCGACTGGATGTCCTCCTCTGCACTGACACACTCTAATGCGATAAAGTCGTCACGGTGGCCGCCATGTTGGGGCCCCTGCGCAGAGAACCTGTCTGTGACGTCACGTGCAAGCTATGTATAAATCAATGAAACAGATAGTTATTTGTCCCTCAGTTCATTTTCAGTCGCGAATCGCTACTAGGGGGTAGATAACTACTCGTGGATGCAAAAATCTTGACATGCGTAAATATTATGTCAGTGCTCCTTTAACGTCAAACAGCGTCGTTCTACGTGGCTGCATAGTTGGCGGGAATAGATTCGACCCATAGAAGAACACTCCTTTCTGCAGTGAACTAAGGAAACTTTGCTGGAAAAGCTCTCATGCGACAGGATACTTCACCTTTTCGGTTCGCTATGTTCAGCGATATTGAAAACTGATGATGATGATGATATCTGTTTTTTAATGGCGCAAGGGCCAATTGATGGCCAAAGAGCGCCAAGTCATGGAACAACAAACGTGAACAATGATTTCGGTAAGTGACTGTATAAGGGCCTTAAAATTCCGCCCGCTAAAAAGACGGGTAAAACGTAGAAGTATTAAAACCATGGCCATGACATGAAATGTGTGCAGTGAGAATCAGTGGCATACGGTCGTGATAATAAAACGATAAACACATGGTATGAGCACGAATGCCTCGTCAGTGCCCTTGTGTCCAAGGACCGCGAAGCAGGTGCTTTCGGTAATGTGGCTACCGCAGCAGTACCCTCTGTTCAGAGGTCGCGCCGCGGATTACCTGGGTTTATCGCGTGAAAACTATTGAGATCTTTTATGAACGAGAACAATGAATCAAGTTTGAAAAGCGGCTCCCTACCGACGAACATAGATGGATGAAGTGGTAATGGCTCTCGGTAGGGTGATGGGAAGTGCTTTTTTCTAACAGGGTCTAACTCACTGCATTGAATGGGAATGTGCAGGACTGTAAGTGGTTGACCACATTTCTCGCACATGGGTGGATCACCACCGGACAGAAGATATGTATGTGTACTGTGTGTGGGTCCTATTCTTATCCTGGTAAGCGTTACTTCTGTGCGGCGTGACTTTGATAGTGGCGGCCAATACGCGATATGTGGCTTGATGAGATGAAGTTTATTTTGTGTTTGCCTGTCCCACGACCGCTGCCAGTGGTCTCTGAGCTTTCTTTAAAAGAAAGGTTTCAGGCCAAGTGAAGGGACTGCTATGGACGTATTGGCGGCAGCGTTTTCGTGGGCAGAAGCAGCTAGCTGGCCCGCCAACACGTTTCCCCCGATCTCGCGGTGCCCTGGCACCCAGCACACTACGACATGTTTCAGCGTGTAGAGCGTACATAAAGGTAGTAAAGAGACACAAGGACGGGATTTTTATGTTGTTTCAAAGTTTTTAAAGCTTTTACGACGCTCAGAGAATCCGTGTATATGATTGCACGTATTAATTTCAATTCTTTAATGTGTTTAACGGCCACAAGTATCGCGTAAGCTTCTGCGGTATAGGTACTTGAATTAGGGTGCAGAATACCGGAATCGGAAAAGGATGGACCAACGGCTGCATAGGACACACCGGTGTGAGACTTTGAAGCATCCGTAAAGAATTCAAGACAGGTGTATTTGTGCTGCAGTTCGAGAAAGTGAGTACGTATATGTGCAATAGGTGCGTGTTTCGTTACTTCTACAAAGGAGGCGTCACAGTAGACGTTTGCTGATATTCAGCGGGGGCCATCAAACGGCGTTCATGAAGTGGCGCACCCGTTTCCTCAGCAAGGGCCCTCACACGAAGTGAGTAGGGCTGTCTCACCGCGGGACGATTGCTAAACAGGGCAGAACTCGACAAATAATTGACGGCAGAGTGTGCGGGGTGTTCTTTGCGTTCACTTTCAGGTAATATAAAAAGGACATGCAAGATCTCTGCAGATGGAGCGACCACTCGTTGCATTCAACGTAGAGGCTTACTACATGGCTCGTTCGAAACGCGCCCGTAGAAAGGCGAATGCCTAGATGGTGAACAGGGTCAAGCATCTTCAAGGCGCTTGGTGTCGCAGACTGATAAATAATGGCCCCGTAATCTAGGCGCGTGCGAATGAGGCTTCTGTATAGATTCATCAGGCACTTCCTGTCACTGCCCCATGCAGTGCGTGACAGCACTTTTAGGATATTCATTGTTTTCATACGCTTGTTTTTTATGCGCTTGATGTGTGATATAAAGGTGAGTTTAAAGTCCATAATTGGGCCTAGAAATTTATGTTCCGCCTCTACAGGTAATCGCTGTCCATAAAAGACAATTTCGGGATTTGGGTGGAGGCCTCTCTTTCTAGAAAAAAGGACACATGTGCTTTTTTGTGGACTTAACCTGAACCCGTTTTCGTCTGCCCATTTAGACACCTTGTTCAGACAGAGCTGAACATGCCGCTCACACATAGCAAGATTACAAGACCCAAAACCGATCTGGACAACATCCACATATGTGGAATAGAATATGTTATGTGGGATGCAGAGACGTAAGGAATTCATTTTTATAATAAAAAGGGTGCAATTCAGCACACGACTCTGTGGTACACCAGTTTCCTGCACAAATGGTTGCGATAATACATTACCCACTCTAACACGGAATGTACGATTGGACAAGTAACTTTCAATTATTGTTAACATCGTACCTCGTATACCTAACTGTGAGAGGTCCCTCAGTATTCCAAACCGCCATGTTGTGTCGTATGCTTTTTCCATGTCAAGGAATACTGAGAGAAAAAAATTGGCCGCGCATCTGCGTGCTTCGCTGCAAATGCCGTCGAAAGACGATAGACGAGCGCTGCGTTAGAGTTACTGTATGTGCTACCTTTAGGTAGCAGAGTTGCGCATAGGTGTGGCTAGCAAACACAGCTATGCGGCGAAGACGAGCTCCGTTTTTGCAGGCGACATGCTTACCGGGTCACCGATCGGCAAGTCTGGCGTCGAAGACCGGTGATTAACTTTACTGTGAATGACTAGTGTCAATCCAGTTCGCTGCAGCGGCGCGATCGAGAAATACAAGAATTGACCCGAGCGTCAGCTTCTCCGCAACGCTTGGTTGCTAGCGGCGTTTGGAAGACGGATGCGCTAGAATTACTGTATATGCTACCTTTGGGTAGGTAGCATATGCAGTAACTCTAGGATGCGCAACTCTGCTACCTAAAGGTAGCATATACAGTAACTCTATGCTGCGCTAGAGTCACTGGAAAATTTCAGAGTACCGCAAAGGTAGGCTGCACGCGGGCAACATTGGGCGGCGGCGGCCATTTCCCTTCCGGACAGTCCGGCGCGTGGGTAGCGTGTGTTGAGAAGTGACCGATCGTTTCGCCTCGATGCCGTGTTACGCTCGGCGTAACTTCAATATATGTGTGTGTGTGTTTCTTCAAAAGGATATCAGAAGTGATTTCGAGTCGACAGTCATAAATCGACTGCGCGGTAAGCGGTGTAGCTAATGAAACGTGCGGCGAATGTTGCCATGTGCTCGCGAACTCTCTTCGTGGCTTCGTCGGTCTCTGTTCATTTCACGGTCGGGTGTGTTCGCAAGGTCCAGAGCGTAATGACCGTGCGAGATGCCATTTACTTCGACACTTGGTGAATGTTGACTGTTTGCGCTGGGTCATTCCACGCCAACTGTCCCAGCTAGGGCGCTCGACAAAAATGATTTTCCTGGAAAAAATCTGAGAAAATTCCACACATATGGGCATTAGTCCTAGAGTACTTCCCCGAAACATTTTGAGCGGCAAAATTTTTTTGAGCACGTGAGCGCCATTTGAACTTCACGAAATGGTTGCAAAGCAGGTACGAAACAAATATTTGCTGTAAATCGACCGTTTCGCGCATTCTTTCAATAATAGATTTTTTGTGCTTTTCGAGCGTACTGCTTTTATTATAGCACAATTTCTTAGAATAACTTCATATTTCTGACTGCTTAGCGCGTAGTTAAAATTGTGTGAATTGTAGCGTTTTCGGAATTTTTTTAACGAAAAATGGTTGTAGACTAAATGCCGAAATTATTTTTATAGAACTTCTAAGAAAACGTACTATCCTATAAAATTTTTGTTTTGCCTGTGTGCGGCGCATAGGCTCTAAAATAAAATCCTCAACTTGGCAAAAACGCTACATTGGCCTATGTTGAGACGTCTGTAGAACCCTAAGGTGGTCCAAGGAAAAATAAGCGGAACAGCGGATATGATTGAGCATCATAATGACATTGTGCACAGAAAGTTTAATCGAAGTAGTTTTTGTTTTAAGCGAGAAAAAAATTTTTGAAGTTGACTCCCTACACTGCAATATATTGCTTTGGCACGCAATACAAACTACTGAATTTGCTGCGTAAGAAAATAGGCATTGTGTTCGAAGCACGTAGTTTTTGGATCCTTTTGTTCGTGCATTCTTTTCCTATATAACATAAAAAGGTGATCGTAAACAGAGGTAAAATTATGGCAATGCTATTGGCTTGGATACCCTGATTCTCCCCCGAATTAACCGCGTTACTGATTGCTGCTGCTGTCACAATCAATAAGCTTCAAAATAATGTATCAACTTTCATGTAAACCGGGAAGATAGGGTTGATTGTGCTCAGTTAGAGTGAATGCACGCGACAGATTAATCTATTCTGGGGCGGACGGTCTTGACGTGACCACACACCGCGGGTTCACGTCGTCCGTACGTCGTTCGGGACCATACGGACGAAACATGGATAGCTATTTTTTTTCACACCCTTATTTGGGCGGTTACAGGCAGCTGATTTTAGTTAAAGTGGGATTTGTCAGTCCGGTAACATGCACTGTTTTTATAGTGAGAGCAACGACCACATTATACATTCGAGGCGAAAGACGCCTGCTTCGAGTGGTGCAGCCATGTGTAATTTTCTGGAGCTGTCGTCTGCTCGCATATTCCGTCGTCTGGATGCGTTTCGCAGACAGACGGGCAGCGGTACCATTGTCCACGGAACATTCTCCCGTGGAGGCGTCCATCTTATTGATAAACCATCAACGTGTGTATGTGACACACCTTGCTTGCTTTTGTGGACGCATTACGGCGCTTAATGGGGGGCAAGTGGTGAGCTGTGAGCATAAGCACGACACAAAGCCATGGAAGAACCAAGTGCGTCTTCTGAAGGCGACAGGAGTGACGGCTCCCAACCTTTCAGTCAAGGCAAGTAAACAAAAACTTCAATATTTCTGTAGCCATAGCTGTCAATTTGGGCTATATGACTACACTCGCTATAATTTCATGAAGTGGGCAAGAGTTCTCATTGCTTGCTCGATTGCTTGTCATAAATCATAGCAAGTTACTTGCATAGCAGTCAGTTGCATAGCAGGGTATTTTTTCTTCCAATGCGAAAAAGACTGATATGACCACGCCAACGCATGGAAGAGAGATAGCGTTACCGTTTAGGAATCCTATTTGCATCAAAGCCGTTGTCTCCTTCACTTTCACGGAGACATAAACAAATAGACGCGCATAGCGGTTCTTATAAATTCGGTGAGCTCAATTCTGTCAAAGCGGCACGCTCAGACCACACATAGACTGAGTGTAGCTGCTGGTATACTATTTGCACGGAGAGGCTACGGAAATGTTGACATTTCATAGTTAATTGAAGCTTCGTTTTCTTTTTTTTCTCATTCTCTTTCTACAGAAGGAAACCTGATGCCATGCTCATTGGGACCCAATGGCTGCCACAGAACATCTCAAACAAAGAATCAATACCTAATCAGCGTGAAAGACCTGAGTGATATTGACCTCCGCCTCCTGTCGCTCCGTTCGAAGCAGAAGCAACAAATAACGACCGTTTGTGGCCACCACTACCAGGTCTACATGAAAAAGTATTCATCGCTTCTCGCTTCGAAGTGGTGCTGTAACCCATTTCTCGAGCACAAGAAGAATCGTCGTGGAGCGGTGAGAATCACAATGACTTTAGCAGACCGCAGTCCTTCTCTAGGCTTGATTCCTGGAGACAGACTGTGCCAAGAGTGCTATCGAAGGTGTTACGAGCAGAGAACCACAATAGCCCTTGATGTTTTGCTCCCAGAGCATCATGTCTACAATACGCAAAACAACCAAGAAAATCCAGATGCCCTGCACGTTCAGATTCCAGACATTGTGAACGTAGCCCTGGCAACCATTGGTGAAAGTCCTGTTAACACAAAGCGGCGACAGAAACAAAGAGCATCGTACGTAAAACAAAAAGTTAAGAAAATTGAGAAGAATTTCGAGAAAAAAATTTGCGCGCACCTTGGCTTGGATGATCCGCGGCATGCGGCCGCGGATGCCACTGAAGAGTATAGCCTTGGCGACTTCGTGTCATTAATGAATGAATTGAGGCGTAAATTTGTGCTGGAGAGAAATCGGGCAAAGAGAATACAAATACTGACTTTGGTGCCCACAACGTGGCGACGCAATAGGATCATTAGGTTCTTTGGCGCTTCTGAGCGAGAGGCGCGTAAGGCCATAAAACTGAGGACAGAACATGGCATACTCAGTATGCCACAAAAGAAGAAAGGTCGGCCAATTACGGAAGAGTTAAAGTCTTCAGTCGAACAGTTTTTTGAAGATGACAGCGTTTCACACTGCCTTCCAGGGATGAAGGATGTGCTGAGAGGACATCAAAAGCGCATATTGCTAATGAATCTTAAGGAGCTCCATGAGACTTGGAAGAAAAGCTCTCAAATGACCTGCGGATTCTCAACATTTGCAGGGCTGCGCCCTTCGCATTGTGTTTTAGCAGGCGGCCCCGGTACGCACACAGTTTGTGTTTGTGTAATTCACCAAAACTTCAAGCTGATGCTGCGCGCGTCTGGAATACAGAACACACAAGAAGAGCTACTGGCGAAGACAGTGTGCTCTCTAGACAATGAGGAGTGTATGCTTGGCAAATGTAGCAACTGCCCGGGAATGGGCTACGTTGAAGAAATGCTCAAGAACTCGCTTCATGAGACAGACAACAGTGGGGGTTTGAAGGTGCAGCAGTGGGTAAGTGGCGCGCGCTTCCACCTCGAGACACTTGTCTTGCCAGAGGATGAATTTTATGAAAGGTTTGTTGACATGCTAAGTAAAATGAAACCCCACCACTTTGTATCTAAGAGACAGGCGCAGTACCTCAGAGAACTAAAGGAAAAAGTGGACGACACGGAAGCAATCGTTCTCATGAACTTCGCAGAAAATTACAGTTTTTTGGTGCAGGACGCGCCCCAGCAGTATCACTGGGTGAATGCACAAGCCTCGCTGCATCCTGTGGTCATATATCACCGACAAACAGACAACACTTCCAGACAAATTTCTGTTATGTGCTTTGGTGTAATCTCGGATGCGTTAGAGCATGACACGGCCTCTGTTTATGCTTTTCAAGAGGCGGTACTAGAGATACTGAAACAAGATCTTCCATCTATCAAGACTATTCACTACTTCTCAGACGGCGCGGCTTCGCAATATAAGAACAAGAAGAACTTCATTAACCTGTGCCACCATGAAGCAGATTTCGGCATCAAAGCGGAGTGGAACTTTTTTGCCACATCGCATGGCAAGAGTGCTTGTGACGGCGTCGGCGGAACAGTGAAGCGTCTGGCAGCAAAAGCCAGCCTGCAAAGGCCCTATGACCAACAAATACTTTCACCCTACCAACTTTTTACATGGGCTCAGGATAACATTAAAGGTATCAGGACAATCTGGGTGCCGAGGAGTACTGTCGAAGACAAAAGGGCAAAGCTCTCTTCCAGGTTCATGAGAGCTATTTGTGTGAAGAAAACGCGTCGGTATCATCACTTTAAACCGACATCGAGCTCCACGCTTGAAGCAGCACTGACATCTTTCTCTTCAACACAGGAAGTTCGCGTATCCAAAACGTAAGGTGACCAACTCAACAAAATTGACCAACACGAGCAGCTAACGAGGTCATGCAATGAATGCAAAGGAGCAAATGGCTTATCCGGGCGTGACATCGCAAAGGCCTTGTGGTGTGTGCATCAATAAATACTTTGTCGACAATTGTCGTTCGCGTCCCGAGTAGGTGGTTACATATATAACAGGATTAGAGAAATATTCTCAGTAAAGTTGTCTATGAATACCATTCACATAAATTTCGTTGGGTTCACTGTTACTCATAGCGTATCTTTCCTGTGATCCTGCTAAAAGAATAGACTGTTGGGCGAGTTGGTAATTCATGATGAATGAAAATAGCGCGAAAAGACGTAAGACAAGACGCTTGTGCAAGGCGTTTGTGCTGTAGCCTTCTTCGTCTTGTCTTGCGTTTTTTAGCGCTATTTTCATTCATCATGACACTCCTAGTTAACGCTTATGAAAGCGATTTGTGCCTGCTGTGCCCCTTCCCGCATAGGCGGCCGCACACGCATGCTTCCAAAACAGCGGAAATGCCCATTGTGTATTGAGCTTGCTAAGCATGCGTTAAATATTGTTACGTACAGAGAGGTACAGGGATCGATGCCCACCATCTCCAACACAACGATGTTACGTAAAATGACATGATGCGTGACTATTTACAAGCGCACTGAGGTGCACAGCATCGTCCAATATGGAGGACCGCACCCACACCGGACAGGCCAGCGCTCTTCGTCGCTTTGTGTAAGTAGAACGCCTCACATGGTTTGTGGTAGCTACGTAGCTACATTTAAATACTCAAGAACTCGTCGTTATACCTGCCCTTAACCTTAACCGCAGAAAGCGCCTTCGGCACGCCGTTGGTATGTATTTCCCACCAACATGCTACCAGGTGACGTCGAAGCACCAAAGCAATATAATGCAGTGTAGGGAGTCAACTTCAAAAATTTTTTTCTCGCTTAAAACAAAAACTACTTCGATCAAACTTTCTGTGCACAATGTTATTATGATGCTCAATCATATCCGCTGTTCCGCTTATTTTTCCTTGGACCACCTTAGGGTTCTACAGACGTCTCAACATAGGCCAATGTAGCGTTTTTGCCAAGTTGAGGATTTTATTTTAGAGCCTATGCGCCGCACACAGGCAAAACAAAAATTTTATAGGATAGTACGTTTTCTTAGAAGTTCTATAAAAATAATTTCGGCATTTAGTCTACAACCATTTTTCGTTAAAAAAATTCCGAAAACGCTACAATATACACAATTTTAACTACGCGCTAAGCAGTCAGAAATATGAAGTTATTCTAAGAAATTGTGCTATAATAAAAGCAGTATGCTCGAAAAGCACAAAAAATCTATTATTGAAAGAATGCGCGAAACGGTCGATTTACAGCAAATATTTGTTTCGTACCTGCTTTGCAACCATTTCGTGAAGTTCAAATGGCGCTCACGTGCTCAAAAAATTTTTGCCGCTCAAAATGTTTCGGGGAAGTACTCTAGGACTAATGCCCATATGTGTGGAATTTTCTCAGATTTTTTCCAGGAAAATCATTTTTGTCGAGCGCCCTAGCTGGGACAGTTGGCGTGGAATGACCCCGCTAGCTTTGCAGTCGGTGTTCAGGTTCACTTCATAGCGCATTCGAGAACATTATCGAACATCGCGAACATTCAGCATTGCGTCCTTCGACTGATCGCTGACGCATACCTTACTTGTACACCATGCTTGCTGTTCAGCTGGGTGTTATCTGTAATAGAAGTGGTGTGTGTACGGTAAGTGCAAGTTGTGCGTGAAGTATTTGTCTCGGTTCGGAACGCCAGCAGCCGAACGCACGGGCGAATCGGCGTGCGGTAGGTAAGGTGCATTTTATTTTGCGAATACGTTGTCATTTCCTAACAGATACGTGGAAAATAGGCCATCAAAAATTATTGACGTCACTACTCAGTTGTTTCATTTCCTATTTTTTGTCTCCTTAATATTCACAACGTTGCAGTGCATTTGCAAATATTTTGGTGTGTTCCGACAAAGTCTTTTGTCGGAACACACCAAACAGCTGGGGTTCGGTTTCTCCACTGCTTTTAATTTCAACTTTTTTTTTTCGTAATGCACTCTTGTTAAAACTTCCTCGGCGCAGTGCTTTATGTTATTTTGATCAGAAATAGCACATCCCGAAACTTTTTAACGCGCATGCTACTGCAACACAGTATGTATATAGATCTGGGGCTCACATGAAATCGATTCCCTCAATACGTGGGAGGATAAGCCGATTTTTTTTTTTATTTTTTTGCTGTGACCATTCCTCACCCACTAAACAGTATTGTAAGGGCACGCTTGGCGCAATGCAGCATTAGCAACATTTTTAAAAATAAAATACGCTTAATAACATTGCCTTCTACGAAGTTTATCAACAGAGTTAATAATTATAATAATAGAGAGTAATAGCTAAGCGCCTCAGCGGGCCCAGCGCACGAGCGGAGATGCCAACTGCGCATGCGCGGCACGCTGGGGCCATCAGCGTTTTTACGGAGCGGACCGCTCAGCCGCTGGTATCCTCTGCTCAGCGGAGCGTGGCCAGCGGACCAGCGTTTTCGCGAGACAAGAGGGCTACCCCCAACATAAGCGGCAGCGGCATGTTGTCGGCGATACCCGCCAACATAGCGCTCGCTCTGCTCCAGGCGAAAAAGTCCCGGCGCTGATTTTCAACATAAGAAGACCTCTGAAGACGAGGGCATTTAGTGGAGATGACCTAAAGTGGAGATGACCTAAAGCTCGTGTTGATCCTTTATTTCGAAATTGGGGACAACAAGACACAAGAAACTTGAGAAAGTATAGGCGCTACTTTGACATCTTTTTCGTACAGATTACATTTGATCGCGTGTTCACAGACGTGCAGAGAACTGCATACATTTCGCGTTTTTTCGCAAGCGCGTCTTGTCGAGACGCGGTCAGCTTGGCTGCAAAATGACGGCGAAACCTAGTGGACGCACCTTCACGCTACGCTCAACTGACTCCACAGCGGAACGCGAGGTGCGTTCTACGTTCAACGAGCGGGGCGACGCTAGGCCGCTTAGCTATTACTCTTCCTTTCTTCTCGCGCTCCGCTGATCTCTCCGCTCTTCCGCTGGGACCGCTGGTCCGCTGAGCCGCTTAGCTATTACTCACTAATATCTGGGGTTTAACGTCCCAAAACCACGATATGATTATGAGAGATGCCGTACTGGAGGGCTCCGGAAATTTCGACCACCTGGGGTTCTTTAACGTGCACCTAAATCTAAGCACACGGGCCTCAAACATTTTCGCCTCCATCGAAAATGCAGCCGCCGCGGCCGGGATTCGATCCCGCAACCTGCGGGTCAGCAGTCGAGCGCCATAACCGCTAGACCACCGTGGCGGGGCTCTGAGTTCCACGCTTCAGTTTTGCGCAGTGGCAAATGATCATGCGACAATTGCCTTCAAGGTATACAGTAAACAGTTATTATTTTAATAAGTCTTCGATTTCGCTCTCGTGCGCGACACGCTTATAACTCGAAATGCATGCACAATCTGTTCAACAGATCGAGATATAACAGCCGAGCAAATAGAAAGGTATGTAGTATGTAGTTTTCAATATCGCTGAACATAGCGAACAGAAAAGGTGAAGTATCCTGTTGCATGAGAGCTTTTCCAACAAAGTTTGTGTAGTTCACTACAGAAAGGAGTGTTCTTCGAGGGGGCGAATTCATTCCGCGGCCAACTATGCAGCCACGTACAACGACGCTCTTTGACGTTAATGTTTCCCACACGGAATGCAAAAATATACGAAATTCCCGGAGTATATAGCTCACCAGCAACGTTCGGTTACTGGTGAGCTACTCTCTGGCATCTGCATGACGCGTTCAAAAAAAAGCGACGAAGTACTTCTAGGGACCGTGGTACTGCTAAATGTCCGGCCGCGCTCTGCATTCAACGCGCCGGCACCAAAGCGCTTGGAAGGGATATGGCGGCGAGAGGTCACGTGATGCGAGTAAGCCAATCGCGTCGGCGGCAGCGCGCGGAAAACAGATGCGATACTCTGAAGTTTTTCTAGTGACTCTATGCTGCGTTAAAGCCCCTTGATGTTGGAAAGTAGCGACGCTCCTTTATCCACGCCGGCTCATCCTCGCCGCGCCGTCAACCTCCTCTTTTTTCACCCTCTCTTTCGCGGAGCCGGCGCATCCGCAACGCTGAATGGCTGCGACGCGCGATAGTTCCCAGTCAGGTGACCCTGACGTCACGAGAAGCGAGCGCAAGCAAACTTCGCGCGCTTTCAGCAGCTCACGCCCGCCATGAACCCTCCAGGCGTCAACCCTCCAGGCGTGTGTGTACGGGTGTGTGCAGGTGTATGCGTGTTTGTATGTGCGCATATGTGCGCCTGCGTTTGTATGTGCGTGTGCGCACGTGTTAAAGTGTGAGTGCATGTGCGTGCGTTTGTGTATTCGCGGTGTTTGTGCGTGTACGCACGTATGTGTATGCGTGCGCCTGCGCGTGCGTGTCTGTATACTCTATCACTTGTGCATGCGCGTGCGTTTCTGTATCGCTGTGTATGTGCGTGTGTGTGTGTATCGCGTGTGTATGTATGTGCCTGCGTCTCAGTATCGCGTGTGTATTTATGCGCGTGCGTGTCTGCATCGCGTGTGTATGTGTGTGCGTGCGTGTCTGCATAGTGTGTGTATGTATGTGCGTGCGTGTCTGCATTGCGTGTGTATGTATGTATGAGCGTGCGTGTCTGTATCGCGTGTGTATGTAGGTAAGAGCGTGCGTGCCTGTATCGCGTGTGTATGTAGGTATGACCGTGCGTGCCTGTATCGCGTGTGTATGTATGTGCGTGCGTGTCTGTATCGCGTGTGTATGTATGTATGAGCGTGCGTGTCTGTATCGCGTGTGTATGTATGTATGTGCGTGTCTGTATCGCGTCTATATGCGCGTGTATATGTATGTATGTGCGTGCGTGTCTATATCACGTGTGTATGCGCATGTGTATGTAAGTGCGTGCGTGTCTGTTCGCATGTCCACGCACGTGTGTCTATAACACGTGTGTACGCGCGTGTGTATGTATGTGCGTATCTATATTGCATGTGTATGAGCGTGCCTGCCTGTATCCCGTGCGTATGATCGTATGTATCTATGTGTGTGCGTGTCTGTATCGCGTGTGTATGCATGTCCGTGTGTGTACGTATGTGCGTGTCTATCACGTGTGTATAGGCGTGTGTGTGTGCCTGCGTGCATGAATCGTGTGCGTGCGTGCGTGTCTGACAGCGGCATTGACACAAAAAGGCTTCGGGCTCACTCATTTGGCCCAATTTAAGTAAACCACCACATTCCTTCTTGGGTGCCTTCTTTTAGCTCATCAAGACCACAATTATGAAAAAAATTCTCGCCTATACTTTATGCTGGTTACATTATATGCGTTAATACACCGTGTTAAGGACAGCCCAGGTGGCGACGGGAAGGTAAACCGCTCAGCCGCCAGTTGAAATACTCATTTTTTTTCGAAGCGCTTATTTGTATATACCGAAGCGTCTTTAAAAATATATTTGTCACTTTGTTCTATCGGAAGCCCACTTTCGTCATGACTATTGCTTAAGAAACAGGTTCTCATTTGACGCTTCAAGGGGCCGATTAAACAAGCGCGCGCAGTGATTTTAATGCGGCTGCGGCGAGCCAGTGGAGGGTTCAGCGTGCCGTGCGCAGCGCGCCGGCCAGGGGAGGGGAGAAATCCGAGGAGAATTGAGGAGGAAAACGCGCGCGCGGAGGAGAGTGTCGCTACTTTCTAGATCAAGGGACTTTATGCTGCGTGAGATATGGGCGCCATCTGGCAATACGTCGAGAAACACGAGCTTGTGCAGATGGTTTCTTTCCTCCGTGGCAGAGGGCGTTCGTCGCCGTGCATAGCGTCGCATTTTCAGCGTAGTCGGATTTTCAGCGCAGCTTAAGAAACTAGGGT
Source organism: Rhipicephalus sanguineus (assembly GCF_013339695.2). Taxonomy (NCBI): domain Eukaryota; kingdom Metazoa; phylum Arthropoda; class Arachnida; order Ixodida; family Ixodidae; genus Rhipicephalus; species Rhipicephalus sanguineus. The sequence continues at coordinate 171,667,688 of NC_051181.1, read as the reverse complement.
CTTTTAATTACGTATCTATGTATTTTCTAGTAAAGGAACACACCACCCAATACTTACGTAGTGATGTTGCGCCTCAGAAATGCGTAATGTTTGCTTTTTGATCGACAATGTACACAAGTATGAACCTACACACCAGTTCAAGATGGCTGGCCCTTGGGCAAGTGGTCCAACTTTGGCCGGGTGGCTGAATCGGGTTACAGACAGACCAAAATTTCTGCGTTTAAGTTCCCCAAGAAAGACTCTCGTCTTTAAAAACTGTTTAGGTGCAAATGCTTCGCGGATTGCAGACTCAATGCGGATTAAGTGGTCGGTTGTTGATCGACCTTCTCGAAATCCACACTGGTACGAATCTAAAAATTTGTTTCGAGAATGTGTATTAACCGGCAGTTGGTCATTTTTTCAAAGACTTTGCATATAGGCAACTTGTCAGCGCGATGGGCCTGTAACTTGTGAAAGACGATGGATCTTTTCCCTGTTTCAGAACAGGTATCACGATAGCCTCTTTCCAGGAAATACGGATAACACCGGAAAACCATATGGTACTGTAGAGGGAAAGCAGTGTTTTTGTGTTTCAAGGGATAAGTGTTTCACCATATGGTATACAATACGGTCAGAACCTGGGGCAGATTCGGTGCAGCAGCTCAGTGCTGCCTGCAGCTCTGCTAAGCGGAGCGGTTCATTGTATGCTTCATAATAAATTGATTTTCTTTCCAACCTCTCTCTTTCCACTCTCGTTTTGTACCTTTGAAAGGTTTTGGAATAGTGTGTAGAACTGGATACGTGTTGGAAGTGTGCTCCCAGAGAGTCATCTTGATCTTCCGGGCTTTCCCCCTGGGTGTCAACTAAGGGTAAGGAATAAGCTGGCTGACCTCGAACTTTCTTAACGCTATTCCACACCTTGGCCTCATCTCTATAGGAGTTAACACCCGATATGAACCTCTGCCAGCTGTCCCTTCTGGCCTGCCGGCGCGTCCTCCGTCCTTGAGATTTGATCTGTTTAAAATTGAAGAGGTTTTTCTGCTGTGAAGGATTCGCGCAGACGCCCCCACGCTTTATTCTGTTTTTTTCGAGCCTCGTGGCACTCGTCGTTCCACCAGGGCACACGACGTTTGCCTGTCGCCCTGGTTACTTCAGGTATACATTTAGAAGCGGCATTGATTATAAAAGCGGTAAAAAACTCTACAGCAGCGTCAATACTTAAAGGAGCCATATCCGCCCACGAGATATTAGTAGTGTTGTGAAGTCCTCCCAGTTGGCTCTGTCAAGGTTCCGCCGAGGAGCCTGGGGTGGAGATTCGTTCTGTCTTTGTGTTTGGAGGAGTATTGGGAAGTGGTCACTCCCATAACGGTTTTTAACCACGTCCCAGTTAAAATCAAGTAAAATAGATGCAGAGATGATGCTAAGATCGATGGATGAATACGATTTATTTGCGAGGCTAAAAGACGTGGGTTCTTTTTTGTTGAGTAGACATGCGCCCGTAGAAAACAGGAAATTCTCTATGAGGCGGCCTCGCGCGTCAGTGCGAGAGTCGCCCCACTGTGAGCATTAAAGTCGCCGAGAACCAGGTAAGGCTCGGGCAACTCATCAATAAAAGATTGAAATTCGTGTTTGTGTAGCTGGTAGTGTGGGGGGTATGTATACTGAGCAGATAGTGATGAGTTTATTTGCAATTATAGCTCGAACGGCTACTGCTTCCAGTGCCGTTTGGAGCGGAAAGTGCTGACATGCTACGTTTTTGTCTAGTATGATGGCTACACCGCCAGATGATGCGAGAGCATTCTGGCGGTCTTTCCTAAAAACAACATAATGACGGAGGAAATTTGTCTGTGTAGGATTAAGGTGTGTCTCCTGTACATACAGCCCCTTTGGACGAAATGTGGTGTAGAGTTTTTGTATATCGTCAAGATTGTGTAAAAATCCTCTAGCATTCCATTGTAATAAGTTGTCCATTTTGAATGTCTGTGTGTGTGCTGTGTGTCGCAAAGGAAGGAGAGTCACTTATTTTACAGAGCCTTTGCCAGGCCCTCCGATTAGGGTTTTGTCTTTTTTGGAGCGGTCGAGGGATGCTCGCCGCTCCTTCGGCGCAGCTTGCGCCAGTGGACCAGTAGTGTCCATAGCCTCTTTAGAGGCGACAGACAGTCGCTCTACCGAGCGGTGTTCGCCACGGTCGACGAAGTCTGCCCCCACCAAGCCGGAGGTCGTGGGACCCCCTTGGTCTCGTCATTGCCCTGGCTGCTGCCGAGCTTGTGGAGGCCACTGGTGTGGACTGAGTGACAGTGGGCAGTGCAGCGCTGGCTGCTCCCGCCGTAGGGGCGAGTGGCGTTAGCCTCGGCACGCTAGGCGTGGTCCGGGCAACTGCCAAGGGCCTTAGTGGTGCCGTCCCTCGTTGCACCACTTCGGCGAAGGATGTTTTCAGTGGGAATGACGATGCAATCCGTTGTCTTGCTTCGCGGAATGATATATTCTCCTTTACCTTTACAGTGATTATTTCGTTTTCTTTCTTCCAGGCCGGGCAAGCTCTGGAGTATGCGGGGTGACTGCCCTCGCAGTTTGCACAACGGACCTCATCATTTCTGCAATCGTCAGTACTGTGGCCGGTGGTGCCACACTTAGCGCAAATAAGCTGCCCTCGGCAGCTCTGCGATCCATGACCAAATCTCTGGCACTTGAAGCAACGCCTCGGGTTAGGGATATACGGTCGGACATGAAGTTTCACATAGCCGGTTTCAAGTCTCGGCAAGTGTGGTTGAACTGAAGGTAATTATTAGATGCTTCGTTGCGATTTCGCTGTTGTTCCGTCTGATTTTGATTCGCTGAACAAGAATTACACCGTGGTCCCTCCCATCCGTCGAGGAGTTCATCTTCGTTCAATATGTCATCTAGTCTTCGTCCGACACTACGCCTTTCACTGTGTTCATCGTTCGGTGTGGACTTACAGATACAGGTATGTTACCGAAAGCTACTAGGTGTGCGAGTTTGTTGAACTGTTCTTTGTCTTTTAGTTCGAGCAGCAGGTCCCCACTTGCCATCTTTGTGGCCTTATAACCGGCACAATTGTCTCTTTTAGGCTCTTGGCCACTAAGAATGGTGAAATAGCTCTAGGTTTTGTCATTGGTTGCTCACAGTGAAGCACATGAAATTTCGGAAATGTTTCTTTGCTTTTAGGACAGAAGAGTGACGTTGCGTCGGCGCGTACCCTTTTCGGGGCACGATCGGTTGAAGGTTCCCATAAAAACGTAATTTGTTCGGAAACGGCGCCTGCCACCCACCACGGAGCCCAACAAGGGGACGTCGCAGAACACATGAACAAGTCTGCGCAACGCCAGTAGTGTGCCGTTCCTATAATCAAATATGGTTTACCCTAGGTAAGATAGCCACACAAGGTTAACCCTTGCTGCCAGGAAAGATTAAAAGTCAGAGGTAAAGACGAAGATAAGGGGAGAGAGAGACAGGAAGAGGCGACTGCCGATTTCCCCTGGGTGGGTCAGCACAGGGGTGCCGTCTACGTGAAGCAGGGGCCAAAGGGGTGTGTTGCCTCTGCCGGGGGGCCTTAAAGGTCCAATCACCCGGCGTCGGCTCAACCCCCAGGATCCCCTTTTCCCCGGACACGGCAAAGCCACGCACGGCTAGGCGTGGGAGGGGGTCGAGACCCCCCCCGTTAGCTCGGGTCCGTGGTGTCGCTACACACCGAACACCCGCTTGCGCAGACGCCCCTGCGGGGGATATTGAAAACTGCATACTACATAAGTTTCTATTTGCTCGGCTCTTTATATCTCGATCTTTTGAACAGATTGTGCAGGTATTTCTAGTTATAAGCCTGTCACGCACGACAGCGAAATCGAAGACTTAGTAAAATAATAACTGTTTACTGGTATACCTTGAAGGTAACTGTGGCGTAATCATTTGCTATTGCCAAAAACAGAAGCGTGGAACTCTGTTGATAAACGTGGTATAAGGCGATGTTATTAAGCGTATTTTCTAATTTTTTTCGCAAAAAAAAAGTTGCTACTGCTGCACTGCGCCGACCGTACCCCTACAATACTGTTTAGTGGCTGAGAAACGGTCACAAAAAAAATAATAAAAAAATACGGTAGATCCCACGAATTGAGGGAATCGATTTCATGCGAGCCCTAAGTCTATATACATACCGCGTTGCAGTAGCATGCGCTTTAAAAATTTCCGGGGTGTTTCTGATCAAAAGAACATAAAAAACTGTGCCAACGAAGTTTTAATAAGAGCGCATTATGAAAAAAAAAAAAAACAGCCGAAAAGCAGTGCGGAAACTGAACCCCAGCTATTTACGCGCTGGCAACGTCAACAACAGCAACAAAAAAAAAATGTTTGTCGGAACCAGTGTTGCGGAGTTGCCACTCCGGAATTGGAATGACTCCGGAATCATTCCACATTTTCGCGACCCCGGAATGGAATGGGGACAACGCTTGGAGGAATGGAATGGGAATGGAATTAAGCACCTTTTGCACGGAATGGAATGGGAATGGAATTACGTCTTTTCCCGAAAATAGAACACGTTTTCGTCCCTACGCGCGGTTTTTCAAACTTCAAACATTAGTAAGACAGAGCCTAAAATTTAACAATAAAGCAGTATTTTTAAAATGGCTTGGCTGATTACAAGCACGGTACATTTTAAAACAACGCGCCTACTGCGTTGCTCCGAAGTTTGTCTCTATTCTTCGCGTAACCGCGGTTCTATGCCGTTGGTATCCGTCGTGCGGAACTACGGCGCCGCATACCCCCCCCCCCCCCCCCTTACGCGTTGTGATTTTTTTTTTTTCCTTGGCGGCGTTCCAGTTTTTAATGCACCCATTTTGTTCATTTACGCCTGGTCACCTGCTAAAAGAGTGAGCTTCTAGCCGTACTTCGTATAACATTCCAATTTCGTACTATCGCGTTCATTGCTTTATAACTTTCGGTGAAAGTGACTTTTATCATTGCCTTATTCATTGACGCTTCCTAATACGGGAAAGACGTTCCACAAATGTAACGTAATACATTTCTCTCACATCGCAAATATTTGTGAGTCATCTCCCAAAACCAAGTTGGGTGTAGAGGTATGTGCCCTGTACATAGTACTTGGAAGTATTTTCGACTCTGTGTTTAGTTACTTGGGCGTGTCTAATTAGAATCTCAGAAATGCAACTCGGTTGCAGTTCTTAATGCATCTGATGGCATCAGCTTTATGGCTTAACTCGATAAAACTATGTCCTGTAAAGGCTACTGCCGTAACTTGGGCGCGGCCGCTGTGTTTGCAACGCACGTGCTTGGCGCGTAAACATAGACGATCGGCCAAGGTCAGGGATGCGCTGGCTGTAACTCGAGTTCACCGGCCACATTCGGCGACAGCACAGCAAACCCTACTCGATGCGAATGTGCACTTCGAGCTTCGAGTACGCTCGCTCGGCGCTGTTGCTATATAGACGCACGCGCGTCTCGCGGACAGGCCGCAGCGGCCGCCGAGCAAGCGGTGGCGCTGTGCTCGCACGCGTTAGGATTAGCGCGGTTGCGCCGGCAGCGCCGCCGCGGTGAAGTTAGGCCGGCGCATGGAGGAAAGAATACTAAGGAGAGGCCCTTTTTTTCAGCCAAAACACATAAGAACGAGATCCCATTTCGAGCAATCGTTTCAGAGCAAGGCACCTGGCAAGTCGCTGTATCTAGTTATTTGCAGAACTGCTTAACCTCTTTGAGTTTTTCCGACCCTTTTCGCATGCGTAATTCTCAGGCGCTAGTTCAATTCCTCTCAGAGGAGAACCCCGGCTGTTGTAAAGCTTTTAGTATGGATATTGAAGACCTGTATTATTCTTTGCCGCATGAGGACTTGTTAAATTGTGTTAATGAATGTATTAACGAACAAGCGCACCAGACGGTTTTCACCGATAAATGTGATGTTTCTACCGGGGCATTTCTAGAAATCCTTTCCATGTATTTAAAGGAGTGGTGACAGAAAATTTGTGAACCTCTGTTTTTTGCTCTTAATCAATGGCTACTGACTCGATAATAGCGGCAACGAAACTCATTTGCCCCAGCGCGAGACGAATGTTTAATTATATGCTCGTATGTTACGACAGGAGGCAGCTTCGATTTCGAAGAGCACTCGGTAGCCCCGTGACGTAGATGGTCTACTTGGTAAACAAGACCGCAAGAACCAGTGACGTCACTGGCCAGCTTCTGCTATGTTGTCAGTGCTGCTGTTTCGTTTGCTGTGTTGAGCAAGTGTTGAGCGTTGCGAGTGCTTGTTTCCTCGATTGTCAAACTACGTTGCTTATCTAGTGCGGCGATGGACGAAAGAGCCGGCAGGAGTGTAAAAATCAGTAAGAAAAGCTCGATTCACTTTGCGAATCTCGCCGGTAGCTGCGATTTTGTTCTAGTAGTCGTTGTCCGACTGAGGCGACGTTTTCCGCCAGGCTTGGAGTAGCCGCAGCATTAGACGTGCTGAAACATTTTCGCTCCGATCATTCGTAAAGTAGCAGGATGAGAAGTGACGAAGGAAGCATTGAAATCACAACATTGTCACTCTGTAACAGTGTTGATGCGTAACATGCAAATGACGTGATGTACGCTTTACTGACTCGTATTTATATCAGGCAACGCCGCGTTCTCAAGGCATACCAATCCCACGTACGCACGTCGGAGGGTCGAAGCAGTTATCTGTCCACTACGCAATATGATCCCGGCAGCAGAGAGCTTTAGTTCGTCTGTAGACTTCCTATCGTTTGCGGGTACCTGGTTACCGGAGCTGTTGACGGCTGCAGCAGCAGCAGCAACTGCGTACAACTGCGGAGCCCGTAGTGACATCTTGTGGCGTTTTGTCCAACTACAATAATTTTTTTTTCGATTTTTTCCGTCGCGTTGTAGTTCTTGTCGGGAAAAAAAGCAATGAGAATACTGTGAGTTGCTAATTATCTCACTGCAAATGCTTTACATAGAATCAGTAAGCGGGTAAGTCGCTGCGATGTTATATTGTAGGTCTCTGGTTAGGCTACGCATCATCAGGTGTCGCTACCAGCTTTGTCGGTCTCGTACACGCCTCCGGTAACCCGGCCAGAACTCGTGACGTACGTGGTATCCACTCGGTGACCTCATCGTCTTTTGCTTCTATTTCCGATCCGGCACTTTCACGAACTTCAAAACTCAATTAAAAGACCTTTTAGGCTGTATTTGTGGCTGATATTGTACAGATGGCACCTATATGCACCCATTAGTGTGATTCAACAGTCAAATTGTGTCCGAATTTTTGTGTCACCACTCCTTTAAAGTCGACGCTTGTAGGTTGGAAGGAAGGCGTTTATGTGCAGAAATCAAGGATATGTATTGGTTCTAAGGTTGCTCCGGTTATTAGTGATTTATACCTTAGCATGATTGACAATCTTTTGGAAGGCACCTTAGGTAATTCGGTTATTAAGGTTTTTCGTTATGTGGACGATTACTTGATCTTTTGTAGTGGTGAGGACTTTGAAAAGGTGGTAACTTCCGTGAGCGAAAAATTTGAATTAAATGGAGGTGGGCTGAGCTTTACTAAAGAGGTGCCTCAGAATAATAGAATACAATTTCTAGACATTTCCTTAATGTTCCAGAAGAACCACGTGTGCTGGCAGTATTCTCCTAGATCTTCGAAACCGCTGTTAAATTTTTTCGTCGAAACACTCGAAGGTTGTAAAAAACGGCATCGCCATGTCTTGCCTTAAATCAGCCCTCACCAAGTCGTGTGAGCACAAATTGAGTGATAGCTTTAACGCGCAGGTTACGCGTCTTTTAGATGTAGGGTATCCTCGTGATGCAGTGGCCACGGTTGCTGAACGTTTAAAGAAGTCTATTGTGTTAAGTCCAAGCATGGTTGCAGAAAGCGATAGGAAGAAACGTGTCGTAGGTATACCGTACATTCATTGCGTATCTCACAGGCTAAAGAAAGTAGGAAGTAGATACGGCGTTAATGTTGTTTTCACGGCGGCCAATAAGCTAGGTAAGATTTGTGCCGCTGTGCAGAGGAAGAATGAGCGAGTAAAAGACAAGAAGCGGACCGATATTTGTTTCGTAAAACACACCAACAAATTCACTGATTGCCGTACAAGTGTGGTGTATAAGGTCCCTTTCAGCTGCGGTCGCTTCTACGTAGGACAAACGGGCCGATGCATTAATCAGAGATTGTTGGAACATAAGAGATCGCTAACAGGAGGCTCACCTTCTAATCTATCTTTACATTGTCGAGATTGTAAGTGCACGCCAAAATTCGATGAATGCGCAGTGTTGTACCGTCATAGAAATGAAGAAACGCGCCTGATGATTGAAGCATGGCATATCGAGAATAGTGGTAGCGCATGCGTGAGCCAACCGTCGATTAACTTGCATAAAGATGAAATCAAATGCCTTAACAGTTATATTTCACGTAGACCGCCACGCGTGCCGGATTAGTAGGTTCGCCTGTTGCATGGGCATGCGCAGATAAGTTTTCGTGCCTTCTTTCTTTTCAGCCGTTGTGCGTCTCTTCAGTTGTTAGTCGGCGTTTGTGGTGTCCCGACTTCTTTCTTGTGTCCGTGTTTGCACGCTCTGTCTTTTTAGAATGAATACTCATCCTTTTTTTCACATTATCTTGAGCGTTTGTGTGGAGTTGTTATAAATTGATGGAAGGCAGCGGACATTATTGCTTTGAAAAAAAAAAAAAAGACACTTATTTCATAAAACAGCCGGACCTTTGTTGCATCACTGTCGTGCACGTAATCAATCGATGAAAGCTCTGTGCTCAACTCTTACGTGCGTATGCGTATTCGCGTGAACAGTGCTATTGACTCATTGCACAGGAATACGGGCTGGTGTACAAATGAACAAGAAGTAAACACTTAAGTAGTTCAATCGTGCTACAGCAGTGCGTAGTACACAGAACACAAGCCAAACACGTACAGAAAAAACAACGAAAAACGTCATATAGTGCGTAAGCGCAGACTGTCATCCAGGTCGGGCATCCCTTTCATTGGCAGATTGCGCTTCTCTCACTAGTAATAGGAACGTTGGATGATCTTCGTGCATCGATTAAACAATGAGGAGTGTATATATTACCAGTAGGCAGCAATCAACGCATTTTATTCGCCTACAATCGGCTGAAACTGCTCACAACGAAGCGCCGCTGTGTGCATTTGTATACGCGCCTCCGACCGCCTCTCCGCACTAACGCGGCGACGCTGCTGCCACCTATAGGTCGATCTCGCGGCCAATACGCAACCATACGTAACAGCTGGGCATTGTGTAGCTTTCCTAAAGAACACACACAAGGAGCAGCATGCGTGAATCGACCGCGCCGCGGCGCCGCTTGCACGGCGAAAAAAAAAAAGGCTCGAATCGCGCATGCGCTTGCAAACGACACGGCGGAAATCGCGAAATGTTAGGCTTCACGAATGTGACGTCAGGGCCTCTCCTTATTTTTCCTTCCCCCATGGCAACAGGAGCAGAACCATTTTCATGAACAGGACGATTACATATTCCTGTTGGGCACTATATAATAGCATGGCCGTGAACAGGCGTCAACAAGGCGATCACACAAGCGTTGGCGATCTTGCAAACATCGCTGGCTGTGTCCCGTGATGCAGACGCGAACTGTTCACGGGAGCAGCGCATGCGCCGATGTCAGTTACTTGTGCATACCGTGGTTGTTACTTTGGTCACTGCGATGTCAATGACTTCTTAAATAGCCAAACAGTGGCGAGTGAAGCACAATAAATATTTTAACGACATTCTAATTGATAACGCACCGTTCTATACCTGCGGACAACTTTTCTTGGCAATGAAGGAAAGGCTACGAGGGCGGAGCTCCTGCACATGTACTGCTCCGCGAAGTAGTCCGGTTCGGCGGCGTTTCGAACTTAGTTTTGGTTTGTGAACCTTCCGTACCTCCTGTGACGGCCATTTGATTATTCGAGCGGCCGTCACAGGCTTACACAGCCATTTGTTAGTGAAATTCGTCAAAAGCTCCCTCGGCGAGTCGTCGGAAAAGCTGGAGGGTGACGAGCGGTCACCTGAAGACGAAGACGCCATTTTGACTGTGAGGTGCACGTAAAAGGTGCAACGTTTTCACAGGTGCAAAAACGCCAAATGACACTGCATAAAGCAAAACAAATATAAATATCTCCTTGGTGCGCTTTTGACCCTCTTTTCAAACAACGCCCCGTAGAAAATAAAGTAATGTAGTTTTTTTTTTATTGTCATGCAGAAAACACGGACGCCATTGTGGGACTACAATCTTCAGCGGTAGCACACGCGTAGTTCGGCTCTCTAGCCTTCCCTTCATTGCCAAGAAAAGTTGTCCGCGAGTATAGGCTGTGCATGGACAATTTTAAACGAAAAGATCAAGCAACACTGTGCCTCTGCCAAAAGCGAGCGTCGACGCGGTAGACGCTTGCCAGTGGTTGCGCGCCCTTCTCCTACACGGGGCGCGACGCGACGCATTTGACGCGTAGGCGCGTGGAACGCATGCTGGCGCTTGCCAGTAGTTGGCTCTTTAAAGGGACACTAAAGGCAAATATTAAGTCGACGTTGATTGCTGAAATAGCGGTCCAGAAACCTCGTAGCGCTGCTTTTGTGCCAAGGAAGTGCTTATTTTGAAATAAAATCACGTTTTTAGTGGTCCGCATCGCGTTAGCGCGCTTCAAATCTCCCGCCTGAAAATACGACTCTCATACGTCACTGCTGCCGTGCCCAACGTTGCCCGCTTTTACTGCGCGGCCGCCGACACTAGTAGCAGCCGAGCGGAAGTAGCGGGACCCACAGTAGCAACAACGGCGCTGCGGCAAAGACTTGCTCGGATGGGCACATTGAAAGCCGTCACCAAGTTGCGGTTGGTCTCGTAATCCTCAGTACGAAAGTGCAGCGAGCAGACACGCAGACTGTTTAGCACACTGGCGCAATGGCACGACACTAAGCCACTTCGAGCGTAAGGGTTCATTCCGCGGCATCCAGTGAAAAGACACACCGGTTTCCTTGCTGCAGCACTGGCGTTGTGCACCATTCGGGCATCCGGCAATATCACACGCATGCGGCATTTTGTCGAACTTTCTGTCAGAGCGACTTTCACGAGCGCGCAAAACACGCACGGCAGTACGCGATACCGAAACTACCACTGAGACGGGCGAGGCACAGTTCGGCGAAAACGGAACCTTTGAACCACGCGCGCCGTTCCCCATGGCAACGCCACGGAGGTTTTGTTTTCCATGAATCAAGCGGAAACGAACAAACAGCATTTTATTACGTGTTTTGATGCTCGGAATGTTCTTTTTTTACTGCTGCTAGTTTGATTACTAGTGATTTATTGTAGGCCGACTTCCCTACGTCATCGGGATCACTTCGAAAATGTCCCACTCGTGGCGCTCATCATGTGATACATTTAGCTTAATTTCTCGGTAAGTAGGGCACTGCTGTTGATAATATTGCCGTTTTAGAAGTTGTCATACATTGGGCTTTCACTCTGACATAAATTGTTATTTGCCTTTAGTGTCCCTTTAAGGGATGCAGCCGCCAGAATGTCCGCCGCAATGTCAATCCACTGTGGCCTGGTGCCCAAACCAGACGGACGTGCCATACGTGATTGGGCATACTAAATGAGTAAAGTTCTGTTAGGCAGCTCGACGACTGTGGCACACACAGCCCGCCGGTGTTTATTACGGTCTCGTGACCAATGTTGCCTGCCGAACCTGGCGGTCGAATGAGGCTATGCTAAAAAGGGCGTCACATGCTCGTAACAGCGAGTTTTATGAGCGTGCAAAGCATACGCAGCAGTACGCGATAACGAAACTACCACTGAGATTGACCGCCTCAGCATCCCGGCGAAAACGGGACTTCTGGACCATCCGCGCCGTTTTTTTAACGAATGAAATAGAAACGCACAAGCAGCGTTTTATTACGTCTTGCACTGCACGGAATGTTCTTTTCTTTCATAAGTAGTTTGAATACTAGTGGTGAATTCTACCCGGGACCCTTGACGTCATCGGGCTCATTCCCACTCGTGGCGCATATCATGTCCTACATTTACCTTAATTTCTTGATTAAGTAGAGCCCTGCCGTTGATAATACTCTCGTATTAGACGTTCTCAAATATTGACACTTCACAGTGACAATTTGCATTTAGTGTCCCTCTAAGCTACATTGCTGAAAATTAAGGGACACCTGCTTGTTTCACTGTGGCTCACGCGACAACACACAACAATAATAATCGACCCACACTGAGAAACAAAGGTAAGTTCATTGTGTACGTTGGACACCCTGTTCTGTGAAAGCAAAATGCACCACTCAATAGAAGTGAAAGTGCAAACTCAAACAGCTTGCCAAATGCAGAGGGCTTGGCCCGCAGTGTACACTGTTGGCTGACGTGCATTTGTATGGGACTGCCATTTACAATTTCCAGGATGTGTAACATGGCTGGGCAATATGTACACTCACCAACTGAAGATAGAGAAAATTTCACGACGTTCCGGCGTCTTGTCCACAATGAGTGAAGTCGGAGAGAGAGACAGGAAAGGCCGAGAGGCTAACTAGACTCTTTGCTACCCTACAAGTGGCCAGGGAGAAAACATGAGTGTACACAAGTACAGTGCAGCCCGTTGTTATGATAGGCTTTCACGGCTTGGCGCCGCTGGGCCGTCGGAATGGTATGGCTAGTATGGCGACATCTGCCCTGCTTTCCTCGGCCGCAACGTTCCCCAAAACGCACCAGATGCGGCGACAACACTGCAATTGTGTCCGTGCACCTCGTCAAGCGCTTTGGACACACTCGGCTGACTGACAGTTTTATGGCCTGGAGTTGAACTATTTGCAGTCGAAGTTTCTTGGAGGAGGCAGTCACTTGTGCACTGCTTTGTTCAGACTTCTGCGAGATTAGACCTTTTTCAAGCAATCCCAGAACTCCCCGCGGGCGCGCGAAGCACTATGGGAAAAGTGTGTACGGCGAACCCGCAGGCTGTTCCGTCGCTCGCTGCTCGTTGGCGCCGTGGGAGCACCAAACGAAAAAAAAAAAAAACGCGTCGCCGCTGGTTGACTATTATTAAATCCTAAATACTACACATGTCTGAACGCACCTGCATGTACCTACACATGAAATGGGAAAGGAATGTTGCAGTCAGTGTAGGTATTACCGAGCAGATGTATACCGCGGCAGTTAAGCGGCATGCGAGTTATCACGTGCCGATACATGCAGTCAAAACGTGCTTTCGTGTGCGATGTGAGCTGGAACACCGAATTCGTATTTATTAAATGATTACTTGTTCACAAGCCGCTATGACATTTAATGCCATAGCGGCTCGTGATCGGCTTTAACCAAACTGTAGAGAGGTGTTACAGTGTTCAGGTATACAGATGATTATTAAATGCGAATGCACTTCTTAGTCGGGCTATGTCAGGCGTCAGTCGGTGTCCGCGCGCCTCTCCGCTCTCACTCCCTCTCCCATAGCAACAGCTGCGGGAGCGCGCGCTTATCTTCGCCCCTAGCAACCGGAGCAGGTGGTGCGGGCGGAGTAGCGGAGAGTGAGTGGAGAGGAGGAGCGCGCTCTGGCGTGTGAGGGCGCTCGCATCGCGGGAGCTCGGAAGAAATCCGGGAGGCGATCGAGAAGCGACGTGAAGCATCACGGGAGCACAGACAAACAAAAAAGGAGAAGCGGCCACAGGACGAAGTCAACCAAATATGGGAAATATATTTAGAGCAAAAATCCATTGTGCAGAAATTAGTCGAGGCAAAAATTAAAGGTGAAAGTGAACGCTGGATGGCAGAGATTCGCGAAAAGAAGGCCGCGCCTAGGATATTTTGGAGCCACCTAAAAGCGCTGGGTAGGAAGTCTGTCACAATGCAATAACATATGGTAGATGAAGGAGGAAATCAATTGGAAGGGTATGAAGCGCTAGGTTACATCCGAAAGATAACAGCTGATTCGTTTAAAAAGGTCGCCCAGGGGATTCCCCCAGTGAGTAAAAGTACGCAAAGGAGTGCAACCGACGAAGATGTAGTACTAGAGAATTTCAATTGGAAGAAGGCCGAAGGAAAAATTCCTAAGCGCACTACTCCGGGCTTAGATGGGGTTCCCGTCAGCCTCATTAACGAACTCGGACATAAAACTAAAGAAGCACTGCTGAAAGCCGTGGAAAAGTGCTTACAGGAGAGGGAAATACCAGACAGTTGGCGAAAAAGTAGAATGAACTTAATCTATAAAGGCAAGGGAGAAAAGGATAACATTCGCTCGTATAGACCGCTAACCATTACATCGGTGCTATACAGGTTGGCGATGCAGGCAGTAAAATTAAAAATAGAAGCGTGGGTAGAACAAAATGATATTTTGGGAGAACTTCAGAATGGATTTCGAATTGACAGGCGGTTAGACGATAATCTGTTTGTTCTTACCCAGTGTATAGAAATATCGAAAATAGAAAACAGGCCCTTATACGTAGCTTATCTAGATATTACCGGGGCGTATGACAACGTTAATCAGGAAATTTTGTGGGATATACTGAAAGAAGTGGGCATAGGTGACGACTGTATACAGCTTTTGAGGGAAATATACCGAGAAAATACAGTTTGTATAGAATGGGAAGGAATAAGTAGTAAGGACAGCGTTGAAATTAGCGAGGGGCTGAGACAGGGATGTCCTTTGTCCCCGCTGTTATTCATGCTGTACATGGTGAGGATGGAAAAGCGCTAGAAGGTAGCAACATTGGATTTAATTTGTCACACAAGCAGGTCGGCACGATGGTTGAGCAGAAGCTTCCAGGTCTATTTTATGCTGATGATATTGTCTTATTTGCGGACAGTCAAGACGATATACAGCGACTGGCAGATATATGCGGAAGGGAATGTGAGGCTCTAGGACTAGGATTTAGTGCAACAAAATGTGGATTGATGGTATTCAATGATCACGAGGACCATGCGGTCTTTATACAGGGCCAAAAAATACCGAGGGTAAGCGAGTACAAGTACCTCGGAGTATGGGTAAATGAGGGGGATAGATATATGGAGGTACAAGAGAAAGCATCGGTAGCAAAGGGAAAGAGGAATGCTGCAATTATGAAGCACAGAGCTTTATGGGGATACAATAGGTACGAGGTGCTTCGAGGGCTGTGGAAGGGTGTGATGGTCCCGGGGCTTACATTTGGGAACTCAGTAGTGTGCATGAAGTCAGAGGTACAATCAGGAATGGATGTAAATCAAAGGACGGTGGGCCGCCTCGCGTTGGGCGCTCACGGGAAGACGACAAATGAGGCTGTAAAGGGTGATATGGGATGGACAGGCTTTGAAGTGAGGGAAGCTCAGAGCAAAATGAGATTCGAAGAGAGGCTGAGGAAATGAAGAACAATAGATGGGCAGAGATGGTTTTCAGGTATTTGTATAGAAAAAGCGTTGACACGCAGTGGAGAAAAAGAACTAGGAGGCTCATCAGTAAATATACGGCTAGCAGTGCGGGCGATATGGCAACAAGGAGCATTAAGCGGAAGGTCAGAGAGGCGGAGAGGACTTATTGGATGGCAGCGATGGAAAAGAAGCCGGCTCTGAGTAACTACCGAAAGGGAAAAAACGAAATAAGGAGGGAAAGGTTTTATGATAATTCAAGGGGAAGCGCTTTACTGTTTGAAGCAAGGTCGGGCTGCCTTAGAACGCGTAGTTATAAAGCGAGATTCAGTAACGAAGAAGAACAATGTACCTGCTGCGGGGGAACTAAGGAAACGATGGAACATGTACTGGTTGAATGTGGCGATATTCACCCAGGTATACGTGTGGGCACGAGTCTACATGAAGCTTTGGGTTTTAGGGACAACAATGGAAAGCTGCACACGTCCGCGATAGAAATAAGTAAGAGACGGTTAGAGTATTGGTGGCAGAAAAGTAGAGATAAAGAACAAAAATAAATAATGGGGGAAAAATAAGGTCATTCTGCCTTAAGAGGCAGAGAGATGGACCATGAATTTATATTTTTTGGTATAATAACATAGATTTAATCAATGTAGATAAGGTATTAGGCCAACATGAAACAAGGAAGCTTTTTTTTTTTTTCTTCGAGCCTGGTGGCAGACATGTCACCGCCCCGTTTTAAAGGGGACGCTCATAGCATCCATCCATCCATTAGTATAATAACATAGATTTAATCAGTGTAGGTAAGGTATTAAGCCAACTTGAAACAAGGAAGTTTTTTTTCTTTTTTTTTCTTCGAGCCTGGTGGCAGACATGTCACCGCCCCGTTATAAAGGGGACGCTCATAGCATCCATCCATCCATCCTCGGAGGAGCTCCCGTGTGTGTGGAGAGAGGGTAGGTGCAGTGCTTCGCCGCCCCTTCTCTCGCCGTTCGCTCTCTCTCCTCCCTGCGCCACCGCCTCAATGCAGTGCGTTTGAAACGCGTTTGTGCTGCTTTGGCACAGCCTGAAAACAGCGCGTTCTAAACGCGTTTGTGCTGCATTGAAGGCGGTGGCAACATCCCTGAGGCTATTACGAACGCACGTAGGAAGCGTTCGTTGAAAGAGACGCCCAAAAGGGAGACACTTGAGCACGTCGATGTGTCCAGCTTTACGCCATTAAAATTACTACGCCGTGTACTCTCCGCGCAAGAAATGCATTCGCATTTCCTCACGATTCCCTTCGAGGAGGTGGGGCATTTTTTTATTTTAATTGACAAGTCACGCGCTGTACGAAGAAGTCAGCCCATTCTAAACGTGTTTAAAGAAAAAGCGATGAGACTAGAGAATTCACTTGCGAGATGCCTTGCTCTGATAATTTGCAGTTTCTTGATACATGCTTTTAAGTTTCACTGCGGAGCATGTTTGCGGGCAGTATAGCCCGCGTTCAGCGAAATCGGTTTTTAATTTCGCGTCGGCGCATTCGAATATTGTTAAATGAGGAATTGTAATGTCATGATTACGCACGGCATTGGAAAAAAACTTGCGCACATAAGATGAGCAGTAGCTTCCAGCTGCAAATTGATCAAAGAGGCGGGATATGCTGCGTATTGTTGTATCGGCTTGCGAAGATCTGTTCGCATAGCAAAAAAAAGATTAACACGAACGTCCTCCATCCGTAAATAATGAAGAAACTAGAAATATTGCAGTTATTCCACATATGTGTAAGAAGTCGCATGGCCTGAAGAACGTAGGGAAGCGATGTGGGGGTGAATGTTCTGTTTGCCGCCCCAAATATGCTTAATCGCATTAAGGTCGCAGGGGTCTGCGGTGGGCAAAGAAAAATGCGGTCAAAGGCATGCCAATTGTTTTGTAAATTGTGTGGAAGTTAACCGCAGATTTCCCTTTCTTGTGTCCACATGTACATCAACCAGTCTGGCCGATGTATTAATACGCGCCTCAGCGAGCATCGAAATTCACTGAATAGAGCCGTCTCATCTCGCATCGCTGTGTGAGTCATGAAAATGTAATCCCATCTTCGAAAGCACAGTAATTTTGTACCATCAACCTAATCGGACAACGCGAGAAATTTCGGAGGCATATCATGTCACAAATAACGCCACACTTTGTGTCAGTCAACCTTCTCAGTCGTTACAAGACAAGGAATTCAACTTTATTAGTCGACTGTAAGCACCCGCCTTGGTTGTTTGACTTTTTGTGCCTCTTTGTGACACGCGCGACGCACTCCATTTTTGTATATATATGCTTTTTTCACGCGTGCAATAAACTTTCAGAGGTGTGTGAGCGCTGGTTTGTGCATTTCCTTCCTTGTACTGCTCCTTTCTTTTTTCGCTCCAAGTATTATTCCAACCTGTAGTCATAGCATCAACGAAGGTTAGTAAGCACTTATCGTTCGTTACATATATGGTGCGAGCGACGCAATCAATGCATCTCATTTCCCCAAATGCCGACTCACTTTCTAGTGTACTCTTTAAATATCAGAACCTCACACTGTACTCGTAGACAGTGTCGATGGACGTTGATTCCAAATGCATCCGCGAATCATAGACCGCTCCTGCACTTCATAGGCAACGGAGTTGTATTTTTTTTTTCATTTATGCCGACGGCGCAAGCGGAAAGCTACAGCGCGAGGCCCGCGCGCTCGTCAAGGCGGCTGTGCGGCGTTCACACACTTCGCATGAGCGCTTGCGCGCCCGTTGGTGGCGCTCGTGTGCTTGAAAAAGGTCTGCGCCGGAGATTCCTCATCGGGCACCTATCCCACACTACGCAGTGTGTGCGACTTTGTGACCAGACCGGCAGCTGGCCGTCACCTGCACCAGCGACGCATCGAGGCAAGGAAACACTGCCCCTGACAACTAGACCAGTTTTCAGGAATGTGCGCCGCCGGGATCCCTTCATTCTGTGTATGGTGCCTTTGTGACTTGTCAAGATGTACTTTTGGGTAGTTGGTTCATAATCGCAGTAGAGCAGCGCCGACGAAAACAAGAGACCAGACGAGGAGAAGGACACGTAACACAAGGCGCACTAATAACTGAAAGTTTATTCAGTATCTGCACAGAATAAATACTGCCTTCACATGAATAAACAGAAGAAAGAAGGTTACAAAAGATATGACAGTATCACGTGGTCACTCCTACTGCGCGTGCAAAACGGTTCCTGAAAGAAATGTGATATCCTTCTCTGAAAGCGCCTTGTGTTACGTGTCGTTCTCCTCGTCTGGTCTGTTGTTTTCGCCGGCGCTGTTCTACTGCAGCTTTGTGACCCGACTAGGAGCTGGCCGTCAGCTGCGCCGGCGACTGATCGAGGCAAGGAGAGGCTGCACCTGTCAACGCGGCCAGTTTCCAGGAATGTGCGCAGCCGGGATCCCTTCATTGTGTGTATAGTGGTCTATAGTGTCTTTTGTTCACCTCCCAGGCACAATCAGTTGAGCCAGGCACGCCACTTCCCTTTTCCTGCGGTGCGAAGGACAGTGGGCAGAGATGAAGACAACGTGTTGACTGGACTGTCCTGGACTTGATTGTTTTCTCCAACAGGGAGTCCTGGGAAGGCCCAGGCTTTATAGACGCCTCAAGGAGGCTACGTCGACGCAACCACACGCTACCAAATCGTCATATAAATAAACGTTCCTGTTATCAGCCCCGGCTCCTAAGCTCTACTTCTCCCCAAAACCTGGCTGCTCCCCGGTCCTATGGGCAGACCCCCAACCACATCATAGTGTCAGTAGATTAGACGCGGAGGTGTGCAGACCCTTCTTCCAAAATAAAATTACATACTTGCTGTACCCCCACCATGGTCCATTACACATCATCAAGCACATTTTTCTTCAGAATAGCACTGAGATTTGGGTTATTCTAATGGCAAATGAGGAATGATTCACACTGCGCGCTACTCACTGAACTTTACATTATCTTTTGGGTACACAGATACATAGACCTACTCTATGTTAGTAAACAATGGTGGGCAATGTCGATATACAGTCATGTCTCGCTAATATCGACACCTCCGTTCCCTGTCCATAATGCGAGTCATCTATAGTAACGAATCTAGATTAAAAATACAAACATTAAGAAATAATCTTTCTAAAAAGAACATGGTTTACGCAGCCAAAAAACGAGGAAATGTGTATTCGCACTGCTTCCTTCGATCCTACTGTAGTGTCAAGCTACTTGAAGTGCGCATTCTGCGTATCCCTCCTGTTCAAGGTAGCCATTTCCAAGCCGCGGTGAGTTTCACGATTAGTCTCCTCCATTGGCTGCTTCTGTCAGCACGCACGCACATCCTGCAAGCAACATGCGAGACAATTCGACACCATCCAGGAATGTTCCTCAGCATACAGGCGCGGAACTTTTTGTTTTGCTTTTGAAATTTTTTGCTTTGTGAAGCAGTGTCTATAATAATGAGACAAAAACCCTGTATTTACCCATTTCGTCCCCAAGATGGCTGTCCATTGTCTGGAATGCAGGTGTCTATATTAACGAGGCAGAAATGCATGGCAAGAGACCGGTCGCTGAAAATTTCGTCCATATTGCGTGGTGTCCATATTAATGAGACATGACTATTTTTAATGAAAAAATCCGTAAACAGGGGGTGGGTGCTCGAGCCGACGTTTCGACAAGTGGACCTGTCTTCTTCAAGGCTGGAACTGATTTCCTTGGCTATCGTGTGTCTCCAGAGTGGGGATGGGGGGAGAGGCCGCCGTGACGAACTGTGTGAGTCATAAGGAAGGCGGAAAAAAAAAAGCGGAGGAGGGGGGGGGGGGTGTACGTTTCGCTGAATGATTGTCAGTGGAAGCACGTGGCATTTTAACAATAGTAGGTTCGAAATTTCTAGAAGAAGGGCTTAACTCTCGTTGGTTTTCGTAGTGTATGTACCATACCGAATCGATTCAAGAGCCCCCTTAGCCCCTTAGGAACGTTAATACCTGTTGGCGAGTGTATTGAACTTGTGAATAAGGTATGACTGTGTATATTTTCTGTCCCTTGGGGACCGGAAGTTTGACTGAAGTATGTAAAATTTGAGATCTTCGAAATTGTGACCTGCTACATTAAAATGCTGTGCCACTGCTTTGGGTAACTTCTTCGCCGTGTCCGCGCGATGCCCGTTTAATCTAACATTAACAGGTTGTCCAGTTTCGCCAATGTACCGTTTTTGACAATATGAACATTCGATCATGTAGATAACGTTTGAACTAGTGCAGGTAAAACTAGATTCCATATGATGGACGTAATCACTTCCGGTGCTTATAACTATAACGTCATCTTGAAGGTGTTAACAAGTCTTACATCTTGGACGAGAACAAGGTGTTATGTGGGCAGTAGAATGAGGGTTTATTTTTGCATGCACTAACATGTCCTTAAAATTCCTATTGTGGCGATACACGACCTTTGGTACTCCGGGAAACGCTTTTCTAAGGCGCTCGTTGCTTGCCAGTATTGGGTAATACTTACGGAGGATATTATTTATGTTTGGTAGCGCATTTGAGTATTTGGTTATAAATGCTGGCGGCTGGTTGGGCTGCGCTACCTTTGAGCTAGTGATGATTTCCTATCTAGTATACATGCTTCGTTGCAGACCTTGTTTAGGGCATCTTGCGCGTAACTTCTTTTAACTAATGTTTCCTATAGGTTGCTTAAGTGGTGAACGTAGTCGCTGTCATCGCTACAGATCCTTCTTATACGCCTCGCCTGTCCTACAAATATCCCTTTTTTGCAGTGTCGCGGGTGATGACTAGTGTAATCTAGGTATTGCTGGCTGTCTGTTGGTTTCCAGTAAAGCATCGTCTTTAATATTCCTGCTTCAATAGATACTATCGCGTCTAGGAAGTTAATTTAACTGGAAGAATGGTGCATGGTGAAGATAATACTAGAGTGAAACTTGTTACAGTGGTCAATGAATGCGTTTAGTGTAGTTACGCCATGTTCCCAGATGATAAAAAATATGTCGTCTATGTAACGGAGATAGGTGGAAGGCTTCACTTGACATGATTCCAACAGCTCTGATTCTAAGTGTCCCATAAAAATGTTGGCGTATGTTGGCGCAAAAGGGGTTCCCATACTAGTGCCAAAAGTTTGCAGGTAGCAGGACGAATCAAATTCAAAATAATTTAGCGTCAGGCCTAATTTCAGTAATGATAGGTAAACTTCAGCATTATGTGTTTGCGTTTTTTCTATGAGTGATTTTGAGACCGCTTCAATCACTTCAGCGATAGGTATATTCGTATACAAGGAGCCAGGCCCGTAGCCAGAAAATTTTTCGGGGGGGAGGGGGGGGGGGCACTTGCTGAAAGCCTGGACTATTTGAGAAAAACTGCTATTTTCATTATTTATTTTCGATAAAACACCCTGTGTCATCAAAATTTCTGGGGGGTGGGGGGGGGCCCTGCCCCCCACCCTTGGCTACGGGCCTGCAAGGAGCAGACATCTAATGTCACCAGAATGGCCTGATCCGAGAGTGTTTGTGTTTGGTTAATAGAATTTATTATTCGAACTATTTTAGGCATTTGTAGCGACGTTGCGACACACAGGCTCAGTCCGGTACTCGCCCTCCGTGGTCACACGACAGCTGGTGCAGCAGCTGTTGCAGCTGCTATTGATACTGTGGTTTCCAGGCACCACATGTCAGGGCACCTCCAGCGTGCTTACAAACGGCAGCCCCCACAGAGGAAGTTGCAGTGGCTCTAAGAAGGACTGAAAGGAACTGTGTGCGTGCAAGTCTGACTGACTCCGAGAACCTTATGCAAGGACCAGACACCTTAACACCATGATTTGCGAAATATCATCGATGTTGCTGTAGTCTAGGTTGCACGCGCGTGTATGTTTCAATTTGTTAACTAGTGCAAGAACGACTCATATAGCCCAGCAAGATGCTCTTAACTACAATATGAAAATACGTGGCAATTTTAGCTCTCACACTTTGCCCCAACGAAAAACATGAAACAGCATGTTCGGTCCCACCATGGATTCAAATTGTCAAACAATCTTAGTATTTGAAGAAAAATTCCTGTCTACACCTGCTGCTCATGCTAGCACAAAGACAAATTGTGGTGCTGGTTCTGCAATGTTGGTTGCATTGAGGAGGCAGGTGGGCATCAGTTCTCTAGTCATGGCTGAGACACGCTGCCAAACTGTGCATGTGCTGCACAGTTGTATTAGTGGCTGAGCACATAGATAGCCAGCAATCATAATCCGTGGAAGGTGCCAAGTCAAAGCAAGCTAAAATGGCTGCGCAATCCATGTACACTGTCTTCCCATGCACCTAGTGTTGGAGGTAGTTTTATCTAAATGTGACAGACAACATGATCCACTTGCTCACAGCAGTTTCCTCTCCTTTATGCCAATATTGTGACAGCAAAATCTCGCTGTCATCGGTTCCGGTTAGCCTGTCAACACGAGACACCATACAGCTCTATCTTTAATAAAAATGCTATGACGGCCAGACTCCTGTCATCTCCGGTGCTCCGCACATGAACTCTCTGTCGAGGCGGAAATACTTTGCCACAAAGCTGCAGCATTGCAGTGAAATGAATAATTAACAAACACTCACTCATCAACTTTCTAAAAATTGACTTGAGAGCAGTTGTTCATACTACAAATATCTGCTGCATGACAGTTTATGGCATACCCATTCTTTATAAATCACTAAAGCTAACGTAACTTGAGATATTCATCAAATTTCAATGGCGATGTCAAATCTGATTGTGACTGACGCACAGGAAACGCAGCCACTCTGTTACGTCAGACCGGACCTACCCATGGCAAGGAAGAGACGAAATTTGAATCGACATGCCGAAGCAGATTGTCGTCAGGAAAAACTGCAAGCATTCTGAAATACACATGTAGACCACTTTTTCTTTGCATGTGATGTGTGGTGCTTATCTATTTCTTTCTTAAGCAATAAACAAGCGCAAAAATTCTCTCACAGGTCCATACCTGGAGAGCAAGGGCTTCTTTGCAGACACCATGTTTGGGTTTCGCCCACATATGTCTGCACAGGACGTCCTTCTCCAGCTGCACAGGGCCGTCATACAACCCACAACTATGCAACACAATGACAAAGCCATCCTCGCCCTTGATCTGAAGGGCGCTTTCGACAATGTTAAACACGATAGCATCCTGGCCAACTTGAGTTCCACCGACTGCGGGGCTAGGACCTTTGCATATATAAGAGATTTCCTCTCTAAACGCCAGGCCCTTCTTCGGATCGAGGACGAGGAATATGGCCCGTACATTATGGGAACACGGGGTACCCCTCAGGGAGCTGTGTTATCACCGCTCCTGTTCAACATTGCTATGATGCGCCTTCCACACAAATTGGCCCAGGTGGAAGGCATTCAACACGCAGTATATGCCGATGACATTACAATATGGACCACCGAAGGGAGCATTGGGGAAATGCAGGAACGCCTTCAGCGGGCCGCATCCATAGTCGAGGCGTATGCCAACGATTGTGGACTCCAATGTGCTCCAACCAAATCAGAGCTTCTGCATGTTAGAGCGAAGCCAACCGATAAATCAGCCATACACATCTCTCTGTCTGAGGTTCCCATCAGAGAGGTGGAGGAGCTTCGGATTCTCGGCCTGTTCATTCACCACAGACTCAGACCGGACTCCACAATTGCGAAACTCCGGATAGTAGGCGAACAGGTAGGGCGCATGATCCACCGCGTTTCCAACAAGCGGGGCGGTCTGCGGGGCAGGGACGCGCTTCGGCTCGCCCATGCCTTCGTGACTAGCCGGATACTCTACGCCGTCCCATACCTTCGCACTAACAAGCACGAAGACGACAGAATAGATGCCATCATTCGCAAGGCCACTAAGCGAGCTCTGGATCTCCCTGTGGCCACCTCCAACGCCAAACTCAGAGCTTTAGGCGTGCTCAACTCCTACCAGGAGTTGCGGGAGGCCCACCTTGTCAATCAATACACGCGGCTCGTGCAGACGGCTCCCGGGCGCCGCCTGCTAAACCGATTACAGATCCAACACGTTTGCCCTGCAGAGGAGGCAGAGCGTATTCCAGAACTGTGGCGCCATATGCTCTCGGTCTCTCCGCTCCCCAGTAACATGGATACGCACACGCACGAAAGCAGACGACAAGCGCGGGCTCGGACGCTTGAAAGACAACACGGCTCTCGACCTGGTGTATTCTACGTGGACATAGCAGGGCCTTCGCCCAAGGGATTTTACACGGCCTCTGTAATTCACCAGGAAAAACACGTCAATGGGCTCTCCTTCCGAGCACAAAATTCAGAGCGAGCTGAGGAAGTAGCGATAGCGCTTGCTGCCGCGGATCCCAATTCGAAAGTCATCATCACGGACTCCCGTAAAGCATGTGCTCACTACTTGGCAGGGGAGATATCCCCCTTAGCCGGCCAAATTCTAAAACGGGCTGCCATTGATCCGACCCCGAAACGCATTATATGGGCTCCTGGCCATCAGGGCTTACGAGGTAATGAGGCCGCTGACGCGGCCGCCCGAGCGCTTACCCACCGGGCTCCTCACCCTGGCTCTTATGACTCAGAGGCCAATACACCGCTTCTGCGGTTCAAAGAAATTATCTCATATCGCGACACTCACCGCCTTTTCCCGGCTCCTGCAAAGGGGCTGAGTAAGGCGGATGAGCGAACTCTAAGGCGCCTGCAGACAGGTACTCTACTCTGCCCTGCAATATTAAAGCACTACGATCCAAACACGGATGGGCGGTGCCCACACTGTGGGGAGACCTGCGATATCTTCCACATGGTGTGGGCATGTACTAAAAATCCCGACCTGCCCCCTTCCCCTACCCCTTCACGAGAGGCATGGGAGACTGCCCTCCTCAACTGCTCCTCACTGGAGTCGCAACGGGCTCTGGTGCGACGGGCGCGAGACGGGGCCTTGTCATGCGGTGTCCCGGACTAGGGACGCCGACCATGTACCGGGGTCATGCTTTGGCCCCCAAACTCTCTTTTTTTTATAATAAATGTTTTTTCATCATCAACCTCTCGTGCTAGCCAGAGAGCATCTGCCACCACGAGCGAATCGTCGGGCGCATCTTAGCTCGTAGGAGAGGAGGATGTCACCAGCGGCCCAATGGGCAATGGCGCTGCGTTGTGACGTAGGCCCGCGCAGCGCGCCAGCGTAGCGTGTCCGGACATGCCAGCGCGGGACGGAGCCGACGCTTGGCCAATGCCACCTAGAGGGCGCTGGCTTGGCTCGCCCAGACAAAGAGGCGCCCTGGCCGCCATCTTGGCGATTGCCGGTGCCTAAGTGCGCCCGGGCTACGCGGCCGGCACGCGCGCGGCAGCTGGGGAACGAGGCGCCAGGTAGAAGGACGCTCTCGATCCCCACAGCAACAAGCATCACATGCAACAATAAGGTGATTTGCTGGTGCCAATGAGATGACTTGCTGTTTTCTTTGACAAGATACGGCCACAACGCACCTTCATTTAAATTTCGTCGTTTCCTCATTACAAGGAGTTTGGTCTGATGTAACTGAGTGGCCACGTTTCCTGCGTGCCAGGCATGATCAGTTTTGATATGGCTATTAAAATTCGATGATGAATATATCAAATAACATGCAACTTTTGTGATTCCTAGAAAATGGGCATGCCATACTTTCATATGCACTACAACTTTCTAACAGAAACAATTAAATAAATAAAAAGCTAAATAACAAGATTTTGTTAATTGCCACTTAAATGTCACTTGAGCTGTGGCAAAGTATTTATGCCTTGACATAGAATTTGCGTGCGAAGATGACAAGAGTCTGGCTGTCGTAGCAACGCAAGCAAGGCCCACCAGTGGAAAATCTGGCACCATCGGTGGCGTGATGTGCTATGGACAACCCCGTGGTCACAGGGGCTACGTTGTGAGCTTCCAGAGAGCCAAAGCAAGCTGAAAACAAAATTTTAGAGTGGCACCTGTGCTGTACTTCAAAGGGGAGGTTTTCCTGCTCCTGGTGTGCCCTTGACAACCCTCGAAAGCACTACGATATGTAGCCACCATCTTTGAAGGCATCTTGTAAGGTAAGCCAGCGCTCAGTGCCTTAGTGCAGGATGTACGCAACAGAGCCTGGTTTCAGCCTTCGCACATGTCCGCAGGTTAAGACGATGTGCGAAGCTTGGATGGCCAAACTGGCAAACAGCCATTAGCTACAACACGCACATGCTTCGGCGAGGGAAATTTCTGCTTCAATGATAGGGCTGCAATGTTCGGTGAGTAGCAGAAAGCGCTCATTGAGACGCTAGCCTGTGCAGGTTGCTCGGCTAACGACACTTCTCTCGCGCAAGTTGGTCTATATATGCTGCCCACATCCATATCACCCCCAAAATTAGGTTGATTAACTTTTAAGTTGAAGTTGGCCCATCACAATGACAGTTATTTTCTATGGAGTGGTACGTATTTTTGTCAGAAGCCACGCCTTTTGTGTTATAGACATGATTTTGCCACTAAAATTGCTGAAGGATGCTGTGCATTAACAATTTACATTGCAGTCTCGACACCTTGTATTTACCCTGCTTTGCAGCTGCGAGCTAGAGTTGCTGTGATGACTTCTCTCTTTTTCACTGCTGCTCATGCGTCTCTATGTCTACTCAAGTCGTTTGGTGAACTAGTTCGGTGAACGTTGCAATGGGATATTTGTTCGCCTTCGCATTGCAAGATGACACACAT
Source organism: Rhipicephalus sanguineus (assembly GCF_013339695.2). Lineage (NCBI taxonomy): Eukaryota > Metazoa > Arthropoda > Arachnida > Ixodida > Ixodidae > Rhipicephalus > Rhipicephalus sanguineus. Next base: position 171,640,655 of record NC_051181.1, on the reverse strand, counting down.
TTCACCTCGCAGACTGCTTCATCTTCAACAGCAGTCGCCAAGTCTGCGGTCTTAAGCTTTAGTCTATGAAAGTTTTGATGCTATAGATACTGGCAAGTTCAGTGAAATGAAAATGGAGAGAAAGGAATCATGTTAAAAAAGAAGGTAATGTTTTTCTGTACACCAACCAATGAATGTAATGGATTAAGAAAAAGAAGCAGCGGGAAATTGCCTGCTGAGGAGACCGATAAACATACAGCACGGCGCCATGTGAGAAATAGTGATAATGAAACATGCAGGAATTTAAAAGAAAAAGTGAGTTTTCCTGATGGCACACACAAATAACCACAGGCACTGTCCCTTTGATAGCGTTCACGCAACAACAGTTGCTTGTGTACAATTAAATGCTCACATGGTGTGGCCGCGCAATCTCTGCAGTGAGGTTTCATTCTGGTATGCTCCATTTTATAGAGACAGCCTAATGCAATGTCACATAGTGCGCCTTAAGCGATTGCCTGCCTTTTACGCTAGAAGCCGATTTGGGGATACACACTCCGTCGCAGTGACTGTGCGCACTCATTTTATGTATTCTGTAAACAGGCAGGGTCTGTAAGCAATTTTAGGCTTTCTTTCTGTCCAAGAATATTATTTTAGTAGAATGGACTGTTGGGCGAGTTGGTATTCCATTATCAAGAAAACTGCGCAAAAAATGTGCACCAAGGAAACAGCAATGCGCTTGTGCTGTTCTTGTCTCCCTTCGTCCACGTTTTTCATGCAGTTTTCTTGATAATATAATTTTAACTGTAAAAACGTCCCTCGTTCGAAAGTATTTATTTATAGGTATGTCTAGGAAAGCTTCCGCATGGCGTTTCTGTAGGGCACCAACAGCTAAACGTACGAGGAGTGTGCTACCGTGATCCTGCTTAGCACACAAGTGAGGCACACCAATATAAAGGGGGTGGAATGGGTTGAGCAAAGGGCGAGGCGGCAGCAGCATGTTTTTCACGCAGCTTCTTGTCCACACGTCCTGGGTCCCTGCTGAACCAGTCTGCTTTAGCGGTTGCAGCTAGTTTGACTATCACACCGGACACCTTGCGGAGAGAACAACCTACTTCATCGGTGGACAATATTCTCGGATCGCCTGTCAACTTTTCTACTGGAGCCCTCGTGACCGTGTCACTGCATGACGCTCGTTTTGATCAAGTCACCCACGCTAGCTTCGAGCTACGCAGCCGTGCGATGCCCGTACTCATGGCTATAAAGGCACCTGTTTCTTCAGTGGGCGAGGCGGCAGCAGCAGGTGCACAACCTTCAACCGTCTCCTGTTTATTCACGCAGGTATGGTACCTAAACAATGCTTATTGCATTCGTTCCGATAATCGCTGCTTGCTGCTGTTCTCTCGCCAACCAAGTTACGGCCTTGTATGTTTATGCCCACTATGTTCTGTTGCATCGCACTGCTTTAGTGACCTCCTTTTGTGTGGAGATGTAGAGACTAATCCTGACCCTCGCACTATTAACACACGTTCCGGCACTAACCAGAACCTGACTTTATAAGAGGGGGACGGGCCAGATGCTCAAATTGCTGATCACACTAATGGATCTTCCGTACCATCCCCTGCTGAGATGTTTGCTAAGTTGCTTGCTTGCAAGGAAAAGTTGTCTGATGATTTTAATTTACTTTAACAATCTCCTTATTCACATTTTCAGGCACTAGGGTCTCGGGTAAACACCCTTGAATCAGTTCTCGTGAATTAAAACATTCATCATCATCATCAGCCTGTCTACGCCCACTGCAGGGCAAAGGCCTCTCCCATGTTCCGCCAATCAACCCGGTCCTGTGCTTTCTGCTGCCACGTTATACCTACAAACTTCTTAATCTCATCTACCCACCTAATTTTCTGTCTTCCCCTCACGCGTTTGCCCTCTCTTGGAATCCAGTCAGTTACCCTTAATGACCACCGGTTATCCTGCCGACGTGCTACGTGGCCGGCCCACAATTAAAACATTACACAAGTGCAAAACGAAGTACATTCTTTATCTGACATGCTTAACACGATTGTTTCAAGTTTGAATGAAAAGGATAAAACTCTGCAATGCAGCTTTAATGAGACAATTAACAAGCTTCTTTTGAGCATGGATGACTTAGAACATCGGTCACGCAGAAATAACATTGTCTTACATGGATTCCCTGAAGTGCTAGATGAACACAACAATGCCCTTTTGTCAAACGTGTCTAAGTGGTTCTCAGATGTGCTTAAAATAGACTGATCTCACCAGATGATCTGCGCATGCGCGAGTTTCCGACAGCGGCACTGCCGCCATCTTAGTTGGAGTACTTTGAGCGCTGCTGGTGCGGCTGCTTGCTACATACTTCAGGTATATTTGTGTTTCGCACGAATCCGCGGCATATAAGACGACTGAATGCGGTGGAAAACTGTGTCCAGACCTCCAATGCACGTTATTTTATTTCAGTTTACACTGCATATCCTAGCGTTAAGAAAGAAAGCAGAGTCGCCACTGCTTACATGTGGCCAGGGCGTCTCGGCGTGTTGATGCGCTTGTGTCGCTTCGCTGAATACATACTAGTAATTAAAAAAAAAACGAGAAGTCACGTTCCTGTTGTCATGAGAGCAAGAATCTTATTTAGTGAACGTTAGCACACGAGCAATGCATGTTACAGTATGCGGAAAATAACTTGCCCAAACTGCGTAGAGCTAGCTCTCCGCAGTTTGGGAAAAAAAAAAACTGATGGGACAAAAAAAAAAAAAAAGCTTTTCGCACTTCATTTTTGTCGAAGCAACACTTTCCATCTATACACTGTGTTATCAACGCAGGACTTTAATCACAGTCATGTGTTAAACGTGAATGAATATGAAAGAGTGCCCGTGAAGCAGGTTAGAAGTGCGTCCTCGAGACGGCGACTGGCCACATGCCGTTTGCAAAAGTTTAACGTCACGGAAATCTTATGAACTGGCAAAATATTCCCTACTGCACAAGAGATGGATCATTCAGTTGATGTTTTGGCGTTACACACAATGTGGCGGATGAGCAGTAGTACGCTCCGGCCACCGGATCGCTGGGCACCGATATCGTCGCTAGGCCTACCGCTTTGAAACTGCAGTATACGGTAAGAGCCGCCCAAGCTCATATAAAAAGCTAAGCTTTGGTACCGCTGTTGCCGCTTTACGTTGCGTTTGTGGTCATAGGCGTGCGCAGCATTCCCCTTCATTGGGGGGCGAAGGTTCGTCGCGGCGCCCCCCTCCCAATTATGTCAATGCATGGCACTGACATTGCGCCCCCCCCCCCCCCCCCGAGTCACAGCAACCCCCTTCCTATTATGTCAATGTGTGGGGCTGACTTTGTGCCCTGCCCTCTAAGGTGAATAGGACGAGCAGCTGCCCCCCCCCCCCTGACCCCCCGTGCACACGCCTATGTTTGGGGTAATATCACATCATCATCATCATCATCAGCCTGTCTACGCCCACTGCAGGGCTATGTTTGGGGTAATATCGCATCATCATCATCATCAGCCTGTCTACGCCCACTGCAGGCCTCTCCCATGTTCCGCCAATCAACCCGGTCCTGTGCTTTCTGCTGCCACGTTATACCTACAAACTTCTTAATCTCATCTACCCACCTAATTTTCTGTCTCCCCCTCGCGCGTTTGCCATCTCTTGATATCTCTTAATATCGCATATTGAGAAGAATAAGGAAATCCCAGCGCCGTCGTTAGCTGCGATGCTGGCACGGCCGAGTTTTCACCGTGCACTCCATGGCGCGAGCTGTACACGCACAGCATGCAGTTATAAGCTTGGTTTGTGCCACAGGTCTCGTTCAAGCATTACACTTGAAAGTCGTCATCGCTTTTGGTGAGAGGTCGGTTCAGACATCACTGCATACTTAAGCGACATCTGTTATGCCCGGAAGACACGTTGTATCCAATCTGCCACCGCTCGCGTCCATCGCCCCGGCAAAGGAATCGAGCACACGTTGCATGAAGTTTTGCTCTCGCTGATCGGCCCATCGGCCGTGCAGAAAGCTAGTTATGACGCAAAAGGCACTGCTAAACTACCATGCCTTATGCACACTGAATTCACAAACACGTTAAACGACATGTTGAAAGTGCGCGGTAGTTGCCGCTCTGTCCGACTTAGTCGACTGTCGCACACATTCCTGTCGGAGTTTGACATCCTTTGAAAGCACAAAAAATCCGAGTCTTTCTGCTTCGGGCTTCTGTTGTAGCATCCCAGCACGCAGCATGTGAACCCAATCATCGCGATTCATCCAAATACGGCCGCTAAAACTCATCAGTGCAGCTCGCCGTTGCACCAGCTGAACGCAGATGAACGTACCGAGTACTCCATGTACCGGCATGCACTGCGGCAGCAGTGGCGTAGTGCAACTCGCGGTGAGATCGGTCTATTCACTGTTCATGCAGTGATACATTACACTGAATTGGTCACAATAAGAGGTAATGCATATCCCGTGATTATCAAATTATAAGAATTTCATGAGAAACTAGAAGTACTGAAGCATTCATCTAAGCTAAAGGACACTGGTTACGTAATTAGAGAAAACTTTTCGGATCGTGTCTGCGGAATCCATGAAAAGCTATGGGATGCGACAACCTCCTACCGTAACAATGGTTCTGTAAAAATGCGCTTTGATCATGCATGTTTTAGATAATGTATGGTACAACTGGGGTGAATGTCAACAAGCACCCGGGCGGTCCGTTAAGTGCTCCCACCACCACCCGCAACCATAAAAGAAATTTTCGTCCGCCATATCATACTTAATATTAATGCTAGAAGCCTATCGAACAAGGTCACTGACTTCATTGCGCTCATCTGGAGTCACTCTCCTCATATTATAGGCATAACAGAGACATGGTTACACGATGAGATACATGATGACGAAATAACACTTCCGGGTTATAACAAAACACGGGCTGAGAGGAAACACTGTCGAGGAGGTGGCATAACACTTCTAAAATCTGACCCCAATTTTTCTGTGATGGAAGTCCCGGTGGAATAAGAATGTGCTTGGTGCAAGGTTTACCTTGAAAGGAAAACAGTAATAGCATCCCCCAGGCTCACCTCTTGAGCTCTTACAAAACCTGGATATATTCTTGCATAATCGCCACATTATGTCTTTAGAAGTACTCCTTATGGGACATTTCAATGCTCTTACTATCGTCACTAACCCCTACAAGTCATGAGGTTAATTTAGCTAAGGAACTCTCTCTAAGTCGGCTGGCCTAAAGACGGTAGTAGAGGAGCCAACAAGAGGTCATGCAGTCCTAGACCTGGTCTTTCTCGGCCCACGTCTCGTAAATGCAGGTTACGACTGAAATGTTATCCAAGACATTTTGGACCATAATACAGTTCCTGTTTTTCTTCCAGGATTTAAATCAAGTATATCGTATACCTCATTTCTCAATTTCGATCGCACAGATGATGCTTCTATTATTCATACATCGAACAGTTCTCTTGATGTATTTGTAGATGCGAGTAATAATGGTGACATTAAAGATATAGTGTTTTTTTTTAAGCATTATTCACCAATGTGTTTAAAGTTTTGTTCGTGTTAAAACAAAGAAAAAAAAGCTTAACAAAAACCATAGATAACAAGATACTTGATACATTTGTCGAGTAAACTGCAATGCTCAAAACGTAGCAGGAACCCTGTTAATGTCGCTCTATTTAATCAGGCAAAGGAGGAATTTCGTGCTAAGTTGAAGTCGGCCAAAGATTCCTACTACAGAGTGAGATTGCCACAGCTTCTTATAACCAAAGCGAAAAAGTTTTGGCAATCGATATCACCAAGTGCAACAGATAACGCAACTTTTTAAATTAATGCTGAATCTACTAACAATCCTGATACTATCGCATCTGCCTTTAACTCATACTTTCAATTTGTTTTTACACAAGATAACTGCAAACTCCCTCCTTTCCAATGTGCCACAGCATCTTCAATTGATGATCTCAATGTGTCATGTGATGGTGTTTTAAACTTAAGTGTTAAAACTTGATAAGGTCGAGTGGTCCTGATAATGTACACAATGCTTTACTTATTCGTTATGCTCTTTGGCAGGGGCATAGCCAAGGGGGGGTTGGGGGGGGGGTTCAAACCAGCCCCGGAATTTTTTAAATTTCGCTTGCGTATATATACACGCACACATACAAACGCACGCACGAACATACACAAAGTATGGTTGAACCCCCCCGAAAAAAATTTCTGGCTACGCCCCTGCTCTTTGGACATGTCGTTAGTTTACTTACATTTAACCAGTCACTGTCAACCGCATCTGCTCCTTCCTCGAGGCGACATGCTAAAATTCTACCCTTACTCAAGTCTGGTAACAAGCAGATGTAAACTAACTACCAACTGATCTCTTTAACCTCCTACTCCAGTAAAATGCTTGAACATATCACACACAAACATATAATGGACTACCTGGAATCTAACAACATATTTAGTAACTGTCAACCTGGTTTTCGTCGTGGTCTCAGCTACTTGAATTCACTTATGACATTGCTAAATCTTGGCTCACAGGTTGATGCACTTTTCGTGGATTTTTTGAAAGCATTTGACACTGTGGTTTGACATTTGACTAACTGCTACACAAGCTTAGCCTCCACTTAAGCAAAACTGTGTCTTTGCCATTCAAAAGGTCTTTTCTCATACAGTGCACCACTAAAGGTAAAGAAATACCTCCTTTTCACCCACAACCTTTCATGGAGTGAAAATAGTAGAGCAATAAATCATTAAAAAAGCCCGGCTACCTTCAACAAAAACTTGGAGTGTGGCTCCCCTTATTGACCCATTCTTCAATATGCGTCTGTAGTATGGAACCCTTTTCAGAAAAATGACATTCGCAAGACTGAGTTTGCACAGACCATTCGTTTTATATGCTGTAGATACAACATCTTGTTCGCCTTCCTCTGACCTTTCTAGTCTTAAGCGTAGCCCTTTGTCAACACGTCGGCATTCTCTAATGAACTCATTGCATCTCAATTTTAAGACAAATATGTTAAGTTTGCTGATCCATCCTCTACATTAAACATTTCAAACTAGAACTGATATGTTCCAAATGAGTTTTTTCCCTGTTTTACCAGGAGGTATTGGTGAATTGCCATGTGGTGACTTTTCGTCTGTGCTTGATGTGTAATTGCCACTTGTGCCCCAACCGGGCTGCAGTATGTAAAAATAAATAAATATGATAACCTAAAATACACTAAAGGACCGCAACCAGTCCTCCTCCCTGTTGCACCGCAGCGTTTGCCTCACATACATCAGAGGACAGGGTGCGCACGCCCTCCCCCCATACAAGTGCCTCACCAGCTGCCCTTCTGTCTGTGCCCTAGAAGAGGGGTAGTGGGCTCACTGAGGAATGCCCACGGGTGAGTGCCACTACCAGACGCCTAAGTCAAGGACCCTTTTTTTTTAGGTAAGTGCTCAAGGCAGCCAGCACATGAAAGGCCAGTGTAAGTTGAACACATTGAAGCGGTCGGGCTTTGGATTAATGATGTGGACTTGCTGTTGTCTAGGACCATTTACGAGCATGCAGTGAGCCGGCTGTCGTCTTAGCCTAATACTTAAAGGGAAAAAAAAGCCCATTGAGGAACTTTTGGGGGGCAAGTATAAGGTGCCTAGCGTTGAAATGCGGTGTATGTAATCAGTAATGGAACATGCATAGCTGACATGGTGAGGCAGGACACGTGTAATGCGCAGCCTGATCTTCACAAAACCTAAGTTGTCATGGGCTTGTTTAAACTTTTTTTTTAAAGACAAGATTTAAGTAGAAGATTATTTGTGGTGTTTTGCAGAGTGCCAAGCTATGTGCACCAGTGGAAAGTGATTCCGAGAGGGGTACCAATGTTCTGGATCATTCCTGCTGGTATTAAAAGCCTTCTCAATTGCGGTATTTATAAACACAACACCATCAGCCTCAAAGCTTCTTTTTCCTCAGTTGATCATCGCGCATGGTGGCATGTATGTAGCAGCCACCTGTATTTGTTCATGTGCCCAAGTGTTTCTAGAAATGCCCGATATGGCAGTTCGTGAAAACTCGTTCATCAGCAACCATAGCACAACAAAGAACACGGGACAAGGAAGTGACCAGGACAAGCGCTCACTATCAACAAAGGTTTTTATTGCAGAAACAGAGAATATACAAGCACCCTTTGAAGCTGCAATAATGAAAAGAAAGAAGGTGGTAGACACGTGTCTATGCCAAGAATTCATGCTCTTTCGCAGATAAAAGGACAGACTGAATACTGACACATCTGTTACCTGCCCTGGCTATCTCTGACGCCTCTACGATTTCTCTGGTCATTTAGTCACGGTGCCGATACAGAACAACTGTCTGATTGAACAGTGGAGCGCACTATGGCTTCGCGTCACACTTCTTACAATGGACGGCAAGGTGTCCGTCAATGGCAGTGTTCCCGATTTTGTTGTTGTGCTCGAGCAAGCGAACGTTGAGGCATCTGCCAGTCTGGCCTATGTAATGCCTTCCACATGAACGAGGAATGTTGTAAACAACGCCTCTTGTGCACGAGACGTAAGCGTTTTTGTCTCTGATGAAGCAAACAGGTTTTCGCTTCCTTGTCGGACAACTCAACTTACACACTCAAAAGCTTGTTAGGTGCCGAAAACACAACCTTAACCCCAGAACGCTGCCCGACCTTCTTTAAATTGTGAGACAATTTGTGAAGGTACGGGATTACAGCCACCTTTTCTTTGGCTCGATTTTCTTTTGCGGTTCTCTCAAGTTCTGCTCTCCGCTCTTCACTCAGACGTGAGACGGACTTCCTTTTTTGATGCAGGCCCTCAGCGACTGAGACAATGACATGCCTCGGATAGCCTGCTGCCTCCAGATGTGCCACTTGTTTTTGAAAGCTTTCATCCACCAAGTGAAAGCACGACTTGCAGAGAGCGTTCGACAAAAAAGAAAGCACGATGTTTCTTTTTATAAGCTTTGAGTGCGCAGATGAGTACTTTAAGGGCGGCTTGTTTGCTCTTGGTTCATAGACCCAACACATGTGCTCATCTTTAAAATGGCAGATGCCTCAACGCCTGGCAGATGCCTCAACGTTCGCTTGCTCGAGCACAACAACAAAATCAGGAACACTGCCATTGACGGACACCTTGCCGCCCATTGTAAGAAGTGTGACGCGAAGCCACGGTGCGTTCCACTGTTCAATTAGACAGTTGTTCTGTATCGGCACCGTGACTAAATGACCAGAGAAATCGTAGAGGCGTCAGAGATAGCCAGGGCAGGTAACAGATGTGTCAGTATTCAGTCTGTCCTTTTATCTGCGAAAGAGCATGAACTCTTGGCATAGACACGTGTCTATCACCTTCTTTCATTTCATTCTTGCAGCTTCAAAGGGTGCTTGTATATGCTCTGTTTCTGCAATAAAAACCTTTGTTGATAGTGAGCGCTTGTCCTGGTCACTTCCTTGTTCCGTGTTCTTTGTTGCGCTATGGTTGCTGATGAACGATGAATAACCAACACGCCCAAACGTTCTTCCTTCTGTCGTGAAAGCTCTGGCTCCCCAAAGGGCTCCAATATTACAAGTGCGATACTGTGTCTCTAACTGCCTATTAAAACTAACTAAAACATTTCTGTTACTAAAATGTTGTATTTGTACAGGCTTTAAAAAGATGTGTGAAAGCCTGTCAAATTCGCTGCACACTCACTATACGTGCCAGATCGTTGTGAACGAGAACGGCACAGCTGTGCCTGTATACTGAAATCTGGAATGCCATCTAGTTGACACAAATTTTACACTTTTTGTAAGAAAAAGAATTTCGTAACTGCTCTAAAAATAGTTGAATGAATGAATCTGTTTTTTGCCTCATAACAATAATTGTTTGTTGTGTACTTTCCCTAGCTTTAATGACATGCCCCTGGCCATGAATGGGATGATGGCAGAAAGGGCACTCACCCTGTGCAGAGTCTGCCACCGCAGGGCACACAAATGCGCTGGGCACGAATCCTTCCTGGCCGTCGGAACGAAGCACCCAGAACCAGTCCGGGTCCTCGTGATTCAACACTGTCACCAGTTCACCACGTTCGACACTCACATCATTCTCATCACGAGCCACAAATGTGTACAAAACCACATACCGGCCGGCTGGGTCCTTGAAGAATGGGTGCACATCTGGTGGAGTCGTGGAGTGTTCAGTGGTGGCAGCAACACCAAAGCTTTCAGCATCCGATTGCTGTCCACTGTCCACAGAACGTGATGATGCCTGCTCCAAGAGGTCGTCATCCAGCCCACGCGGCAGCTTTTTGTGGCGCACTGTCAGGGCCAGCTCTCCCAGCTGGCTGCCATAGGGAGCACAGTACGAGTGAGGAATGAAGCCTTCCTGACCAGTCTCGGAAGCAATGACGTACACCCAATCATTCTCCTGGTACAGCACATTGACGATTTGACCACGTCGCACCTCAAGCTCATCGTCGACACAGGGTGTGAAATCGTGCAGCACTACCACTTTGGAGTCGGGTGACAAGCCATGTTCTTTCTCGATGCCCACACGAACCAGTGTTTCGATGCTGGCACTTCCTGTGATGCGGCCAATGCTTGGTGTGCGTGCAGAGAGCTTGTCATTGCTTTCTGTGTGCCAGAGGAAAGAAAAGGTTTTGAACACAGCACTGCGTTGGTCAACTTACTCAAACAGCTCAGTGCCAACACTGCCCTTTCTCCATAGTTGAGCCAAGAAGAGGACACAGTCGTAAACTAAATCGTTGGCTTTATAGAACTGATGAGGAATGGCAGTCTTTGTGCATTTCTTTTTCATTACTTGAATAAATGTACAAACTGGTACATCAAATGGTTTGCTACAATTTGTGTGCATTGACTAAACAGCAGCCTTGCAATGGCTGCAGAACTGTACAAGCATACAGGCATTGTCTCTTCAAGTTGACACCACAGTTGGGTAAATACTAAACAAAATTTTTTCCAAGATTTTCAGCCAAATTGAAAGACTTGGTGCTGAAATAGACAAAACCTTCATTTCAGGCAGAAACTAGACGAAAATAATGAATTTAATGTGTTTTTCACAAACTGCTGCGTCTAGCGGCCACGCCACGAACTAGGGGAGGTGAATCATAACATCACCAGAAACGGGCGAGCCAACAATGGCGTCTCTCAATCTGCTCAGCTTCCACTATAGTTCCTAGAACCACTACAAACAGCACCGGCAGCAGCTCTCGCATGGGGTAAAGCCCCTAAAAAACAGAGCTCTCAAACATGTGGCCTGCAGACCACTGACTAGCAGCCTACGCCACACATGACTGTCTTCCTCCCAGTTTTCTTCTATTTTCTTAATAATCAGCTACACACACGTGGCAGGGCTCAAGCATTTTTTTTTTTTTTTGTTGGCATCACATGTGGTTGCCTTGTGTAAAAACATAACTGTGGAAGAAAGACTCACCATCCAGGTTTCAAGGAAAAATTCGTACACAGAGTTTGTGTGCTGGAGCTGACGTTTTGACAAGTGGACATGTCTTCCTTGTCAAAGAAGAAACCTTTGTCAAAATGTTGGCTCCAGCACACAAAGCCTGCGAGCTTCCATCTTCTCGTGTCCTGCCCTTTTTTTGGGCATCCAGATTTCAGTCAATGTGGAGATCGACAGGTTTCTCGATGTGGCTTCAGAAATGACCCACATACTGGAAAGGCCTTTTTTGTTCAGCCTCTCTCAACCCTTCTTCTCTATCCCTGCCCATCCACGGCCAATCCAGTTGCGCAAGTAAATATTTTTTTTGCATATATGCAATAACAATACATACGGAAGTGGGAATAAACCGAAAACTTTGAAAATTTAGCTTTAGTTCTAGAAGAAAATAAGTGTCCACATATGTGGACGCTGGGAAAACCAGTTGCATCATCGTACATGGGAACTTTGCTTGCCAACGGCCCTGTCTCAATAATGCATTGATCATCATCATACTTACCATGATCAAGGCATTCATCATTAATATCATTATCATAAACACTCACGTGGCCGCTTTTACCGTCACTGTTCATTATCGCCATCATCAGCGTGTTGATCCTCATGTCCAACGCTTTCATCATCATCGTTCAAGGCCCATTTGCTTGCCCACAGCTCTACCTCAATGTGTTCGTCATCATCATTACCAATGCGTTCATGGCTATGTTCAAACCGAATGCTTTCATCATCAGCAGTAGCATTGTTCAAGAGGCCTTTGCTTGTTGATGGCTCTGCTTCAATGCGCTAATTATCGGTGCTCTCCAAATCGGAACATTCGCTTCTGCTAGTCAGCTTAAAAATTATGGCATGTATGTTTTCATAACTTAATCCACTTCCCGAATAAAGCAAATGAATTCTAAACATAACTTCTGAAAGCAGTATTTAGATATATTACAGATAATGTTTTGTGCAGAGCCGCACGGCAACAAAACGAGTCCTAGTGCCATGCGGCGTTCAATCAGCTTCTTACATGAACTCGGTATGCCTGGCATCCACAAACATGGACACTGCAGTGACAATTAGGCTTACAAAGCATTGGTCTCTCACAGTGCAACAAAAGTCACACTCTTATGATTCAAGAGTGAACTTGTAAAAAAAATGTAGGCATACATCTCTACAGGCAACTTGAGAAGAACACCATGCATTGTTCTGTGTGCACTTGCTACTGTTTGTTCACATAAGTTGGCAAATATAGATGTTTTTATGAAATGCTGAAGTAATGCCAACATTTCAAATCGATTTCTAAGGCAATGTGTTGGCTACCCTCATCCCCACTTGAGTGATATGTTTTGTCCACATATGTGGACGCTGGGATACAGCACCTTTGTGCCCCAATGGGGAGAGATAAGAAAGCATGCTCCCTGCAGTGATGTCCCGGCTCAACACAGTCGCTAGAATTTCCATGTTTTTGTCATTTTTTCCTATTTTTGTTCTGTATCCCTTTAACTTATGCTACAAATCTAAAAAATGTACATCACTACATTTTTATACATTCATATATATATAGTAAGTTATTCAGTGCACTGCCGTTCAGGGGAGACGTGGGTCTTGAAAAAAATTTTTTTATTAGTTGGGTTAACTGAATGAAATTTAATACACTTATTCAGTTTTTTCTGCAGATTCCAAATCTTCAAGTAGATTTTTATTATCTGCATTAGTACAAATGTTATGCAATTTCTGAGAGCATATTTCTTACAATACTTTTTGGCAACTTTGCTTTGTCAAAGACAAAACAAAATATGTGGCAAGAGTGCCAGAGAGCATGTCTAGCCGATGATGCTAATTTGATTGTTTTCATCGAACTTCAAATGCAAAATAAACGGATGCAAATATGAGTGAAAAATTTTTGCTTCATACACTTTATGATTATCGAGAAGTATCATTTGGTAAACAGCATTATAAGAAAATAAATAGCGTCATTGGCTATACCACCTTTCTGGCAGTCTTGCCGCATACTTTGCTTTTGCGTTTGATGAAAAGAAGTTGCCAAAAATCCCCGTAAGAATTGTGCTAGAAAACGTTATAGAACTAGCATATATTTTGTTCCCAATGCAGCTATTAAAAATCTACTCAGAGATTTGGAATCTGCAGAAAAAACTGAATAAGTGTATTAAATTTCGTTCCGTTCACCCAACTGTTAAAAATACACTTTTCAAGACCCACGTCTCCCCTTAACTATGCTCACACATATTACACGTATCTTCACCAAACAGCTATTTGTTTAGCAAGGAAAGCATATGTATACAATCAAACCCACACAGTTGGCTAACGTAGGTGAGGAAGAACAGGCATAAGGGCTGAATAAAACGCACAACGATATGGCAAATTGGGTGCACTGCTTGATTAACTGATCAGTCATCGATTGAATGAGACTCTGTCAGTCAGTATATAAGATGAACCACAAGCTTTAGCTCCCTTAGCAATTACAATAATGAATACATTGAAGGGCAAATATCTGCTTGCTAAACTTACTTGAACTAGCTATAATTCATTTGAAGAATGCAATTATATCTGATGTTGGACTAGGATTATACAAGAAGCCCAGATCTTGGCACAGCAGGAACTTTTGTTAACAGACATTTTTGTAGCGCTTAAGCACAATCACAAAAGAAAGAAGCACATGATGACGGGACAGGTGCTAACTCACAACTTTAATAGAGACTAGGAAAGGGTGGCACATAAATACTATTCCCAATGCGCATCAACATCGCACAAGCCACAGCGGGCGTGTCAAGGCAAAGATTTAAAGATTCCGCATTATACAGCGAAACGGACGTTTGACTGACACAATCACAATTTTTCTCTTTTTATGTGCAAAGCCTCCAGAATCTCATGCACCATTTCATCTTTACATCTGCCAAGGATCCTCACATCATAGAATGTCGGCTCACAAGAGCAGGTTTTGCAAAGCGCCGGACGGTGCGCAGTGGAATCCTTCTTTAAATTGTTTGCGTGTTCCCTCGTATGGTCATTTACGCATCTGCCCGTTTGTCCTACCAAAGTCCATCAATACTTTTTCTGGTCAGGAAACTTGGCCGTCATGCTATGCTTCACATGGCGTGGAAAGCTGCCGCACCATCGCTTGAGAGGCCACCCTTCTCCAGTTTGATTCCGCAGAGACCGCAGATGCTCCCGGCGCCAGCTGAAAGCTTGCACGTGTACTTTGTATCTGTGATTGCGTTTTGGATAAGGACCAAATTCAGGTATTGTACAGTTGAAGTGGCACATTCGCGTGACGATGCAGTTCAGGTGCTGTGTGCCGAGGTGCCGTTTCGGATACAAAGGCACTACTGAAAAGGTATCGCTATTTTGCATACCAAGTGTTTGTGGGCAATTCGAGAACTGGAAGTGAGCCATAACGCAACAAGAAACGGATGACTTGAGCATCGATTCGAAGCATGTGTGTGCGAAACACTGACTCATCGGTCATCGTCCATGGGGACAATCTCACGATAAACGGTGACACTGCATCGCCTCAGGCGTAGCGCCATTTCTCGTGGCTTCGACAACCGGCCAGCCTACTTTAAGGGGGGACATGGTGTGTGGAGATATTTTCTGTATCTTATGTCCAAACCTGATGAAATTAAATAGACTTGTTTGGTTTTTCATGCTGATTTAAAATATACAATAATTTTTCTTGTAAGCAAACTGGTTTACGAGATACACAAAGCTGTCTCTCTATTGTTTCCGGAGACAATAGGAGAAAAGCCGTTCAGCAGAAAGTGAATATTATCAGACAGCTAGATACTACTATATGCAATAAGTGCAATGCTGCAATCAGTTTTCAGATCGGATCATAACTAGTCATTCTGCCGATGATCGAAATTCAATGTTTGTACCATGACTACTGTAAAGAAAAAACAAAATCAATTTTAAAAAATCTATGAGCAGAAAATTAGAATTCTGCTCTCAGCACTTTGTGATACACAGCTTGGGCTTTATGTTAAAAAAGTAATTACAGCTCTAGCTGTTCTAGATCATGAGATATGACTCCGACAAGCTAAATAAATGACCCAAAAACATTTAACGTTCAGCTCGTACTCGTTGCACAGATCTAAACTGCAGATGAAATACTGATCTTATAAGACTTCTCTTAGGCTTTACATGCGAAATAATAGCTGTAGATGTCAATAATATAATTTAAAAAACACTTTTTTCTTTGATGATTTTTTGGTCTCCACAAGTCATGTCCCCCCTTAAGAATCGGAAGTCGCTACACTTTGAACGCCACTGAAACGACCTCAAGAGCCATCGTGTGCAAGGGGGGTTTCCAGTCGTGATAAATGGGCCATTAGCTACTTATTGTTAAAACAGAAAAAAGATGCAGGATTTTCCTGTCAGCACTGCTTTAAGATGTCTTTTGAACTCCCCACTACCCCAGTGCTGAGTGAAGGTGAAAATTAGCTGCTATTTCTTATACGCATTTGCATGGTTTCATTTCCTTCAAAGAAAGATGGCAATTACAATTCTACTGAGCGTCCTGGTTTGCCAAGGAAGTACAGTTCTGAATGCAAACGTGCATCAATCCTTGTCACCCAGCTCGTGCGAGTTAGAGACTAAGAAGCGCAATGCGGAGTCAGGGGGACATATTAATCTATGCGGTTTTCATCGGGGACATTGACAGCAAATATTGCGTTAGGAAACTGTGTAGTACAATAGGACTGATAAGCACAAAAACTAGCAAAGCCTTTGAGGCCTGAAAACGACAACAGTTCCCATCAAGCAAGCGTTTAATTGACGGCCACGATCTTCCGATGTATCTGTTCCAAACAGATTACAAGCATATGCAAGCTGACGTCCTAGAACATTTTCTGTTACGTAAAACTTAGAGTCCGTCACGATTGCTGGAATGAAACGCGTGCAATCGAAAGTTTGAAAAATAACAGTGCACGACCTTGAGCTCAGGCTGTCATGCATTTATTGGTAATGTCATGCATTTATTGGCCGTTGATGTCCCATTCTCTGTACAGCACATCACAGTAACGTCAAAGTCCTTTCTTTGTTTGAGGCCTGTTGAGCCAACAAACAAATTTCGCCGTAACAAAAGGTCTATGTGGGGGTCTGCTGGCACACTGAGCCACCAGCTGAATTTGAGATTGTTTACTTTTTTTTATGTGCCTCGTCTTCGGTACGAAAACATTCTCAGTTCCAAGTTTAGTTCGCATAATTGTTACGACAAAGTAGAATGTAAATACCGTATTTTTCGGTGTATAAGTCGTCTTTTTTTTTAATTTTTTGTCGGTGCGTCTTATACAACGGTGCGACTTATATACGTTCAAAATCGGGTTGGATGCCGTGGCTTGGGTGGCTCGAATACTGCGGCCAGGCTGTTTGCCGCCTTCTGCCATGCACAGAAACCACATTTCAAAAGAAAATCAGAAAAAAAAAATAATCAGAGGGGTGACAATGTGGAGGTATTCTTTAAATTAGAAATTATGGGAAGCAAGTTTGGATTTCAGAGCCACTTCCTTTGCCACCACTTCCGCCCGCCATAATATCTTCACTGCACTCACTGTGTCGCTGTCGCTGCACGCGTCACATGTGTTGTGCGTCATAGCGTAGAGCTGGTAGAGTCTCACTAACCATGGCGCCACACGGAAAGCAAAGTCGGCGAAGCTATGACGCCAAGTTCAAGCTGCGCGCAGTTGAATTTGCTGAGGAACACGGAAACCGAGCAGCAGGGAGGCAATTCGATGTGAGTGAAAAAATAATCAGGGACTGGCGTAAGGCCCACAGTGTCCTCCGCACGATGAAATCAACAAAGAAGGCCAACTGCGGCAAGAAGGCACGGACCATGAGCGTAGTCTGCGCACGTGGGTGCTGTAACAGTGAGCCAAAGGAAGAGGGCTGTCAACAGTGCAGCTGCGCCTGAAGGCTCTTGCAACAGAGACGAATGCTGCGAGATTTAATGGTGGTCCAGTCGTGGTGTTTCCGCTTTATGCGGCGGAATCAGCTGGTCATGATAGCTGGGACGACAGTGTGCCAGAAGCTACCGGACGACTTTCAGGCACAACTGGAGAACTTCAACAGAGCAGCAAGTTGGGCTAGTTGGTTGATGTTCATTCTTCAAAGGTATACTGCGCTAAAAGGAACAAGGACACAGAAAAGGGGGGACAACACATGCGCAGACTCACAACTGTTGTGAGTCTGCGCATGTGTTGTCCCCCCTTTTCTGTGTCCTTGTTCCTTTTAGCGCAGTATACCTTTGAAGAATGGAGAACTTCAGCTCATTCACGAGGGAGGAAGTTGCGAAGAAGAATGTCAACACGAGCCACATCGTCCACATGGATCAAGTGCCGCTGACATTCGACATCCCACTTGGGAGACGTGTTGCCGAGAAAGGCCAGAAAACTGTCACTGCGAGGACAACAGGCCACGAGAAATCCCACTTCACCGTTGTGCTCGCCTGCTGCGCGGACGGCACAAAACTGCCTCCCATGCTTATTTTTAAGCGAAAACCTTGCCGAGGAATATTTTCCCTCCTACAATGGTGATTCAGGCGAACACGAAGGGTTGGATGGATGAGGGAATGATGAGTGCACGGCTTGACCGCTGTTTTTCACGTCGACCAGACGGATTCTTCCACGTGAAGCCAGGAATGCTGGTGATGGACAGGATGCATCACTGACATTGTCAAGAAGAAGATTACTTCAAAGAACTGTATGCCAGTGATTATACCCAGCGGCATGACGAAGATCCTTCAGCCGCTTGACATTTTTGTCAACCGCAGCTTCAAGGCAGTTCTGTGACGTTTGTGGGAAACATGGATGTCGGAGGGAGAGCACAGCTTTACAAAAATGGGGCGCATGAGACGCGCAGAGTTCGGCGAAGTGGCAAAATGGGTGAGTGAAGCTTGGGAGTCAGTTTCTGAGAAGACCATTGTAGCGGGCTTTCACAAGGCCGGGTTGATCCCCTGCGCGGCCGATGGCGATGTTGGCGACGATGGCGAGTCCGATTCGAGCGAGTCAGAGGACGACAGTGATGTGTCAGCAGTACTACAACCAGAAGTATCTGCATTGTTTGTGAGCGAATCAGAGGAAGAGGATTTCGATGGCTTTGATTAAACGGCACCAAGCTATCGGAATAATAAAGGTACTTCTGAAAGTATTGTTTTTATGTATGTTCAGAGGCGCTCGCACGTGTGTCTGCCAACAGCTGGAAACGTGCAAAAGCGACGGCTGCCGCAAGCATGCGTTTTTGCAGTGCATTTTCACAACGCGATACTTTAATGTGGCCGGATGAGCAGGTGTGTCTTGTACACTGGTGCGACTTATATACATTTCTTTTTCAGAAAAACTGCCATTCTGAAGGGGGTGCGACTTATAAACCGGAAAATACGGTATTGTCTAAAAGGAGCGTGCCGTGACGTACCAGAGAAAAAAAATACAAGCGTCGCCTGCAGTGGCCACTTTGCTGGGTGGCCTTTTTTTTTACTGTGGCGCCCCTAGCGGCCGCCACTATAGCTGGGTACAACTTTAGAAGACAGGAGAGGCCCCGCCCAGATGACCGAAGCACAGCAGCCAACGTTACTAGATGGAGGCAGTTGGAAAACTGCACGGGATCACCACGGAAGCGACATGGCCGCTTGCTGTGTCCCAAAAAGTGGCGGCGCTGCGATAGTTTTGCGCCCTATTCACGTGACGTGTTTCGCGTCGCTGCTTCTTCGTCTACTCCGCGCGACGCCGGCTGCGCGTCGTGGAGAGGGTCACGTGACCTGGTCGCAAAGCGATGCCAGTGACACCTGTAATGGGCGACGATCTGCGGCCGCCTCCTCGCCCAAGTTTTCCGACTGTCCCCATCCAGTAACGTTGGAAGCAGCCAATTGTCTCTGCGACTAAAGAAATAGTCCCGCTCAAAAAATCGTGACTACTTCTAAAACGCGTATTTGTCGGTATAAATAAGATTTGTTTATCTTGACGAGTGCTTTGATAAAACTGTCATGATGGAAATGCTACAGCACATGCTGGATTGTGACAGAAAAATAACTCCGCGCCTTCTACAACTCTGTGCATCGTCTGCTACAGAGCAAGATTGACTGCACCGGGCGTTTAATTATAAAACAGTCGCTGGCTTAATAGCATAAGATTCACATAAACTTTTTGTGTGTTTGCATAAGCTTTTTTTTTTTTCAATGTGTTAGGCTTATTTTTTTGCAGTTTTTACTTGTTTTGCAGTTGCGAACCTGCAATCTCATGAGTTCGTGCACGTTTGTGCACGGCATTCCGTGCCAGTTTTCCATCATGGAGCCCAGCGAGGTGACACTGAAATGCGATCCTTTGTTGCCGAACGAGCCTTGTGTTGCCATGATGGCCACAGCACCAAGGAGCCTCGGCAAGAACAAGAGCGGCCACATCCTGAAGAGCGATTCACGCAACGTGATCTTCCACTGCTACACGTATTGGCGCAACAGGGAGCCTGAACACAGCGTGGAGGACACTAACAAGTTTGTTGCCAACATGCTCGGTGTCAGCGAAAGGACTGTGTTCAGGATGACGGAGGAAGTTAAAGCTTTGCATTTTTCAGGTGGCAAACTGACGACGCCCTCGCAAAAGCACCCATGCAATGTGGAGAAGATGCAGCGCGAAGTTTGACAGCTTCACGTTGTGCGCGTTGAGGTCAAGTGTGCACAATTTCTTTCACCGCAGCGAGATATCGATGGTCGAGAAGATAACTACTGAGCTCTCGAAGTGTATAGAACTCCCATCACTAAGGCCGTATACCGTGCGTTGCCTGCTGGCCGAGATCGGCTTCAAGCATGAAAAGAGAAGCCGCAACTCGCTGCTTATCGACCGGGATGACAGCACCGATTGGCGGAATCGCTACCTCCATGACATGGAGCGCTACTGGGCGGAAGGCCGAAAGATCTTCTACCTGGACGAGACATGGGCGACAGCGGGACACACTCGTTCGATCGAGTGGACAGACATCGTGGTGCAGAAGCGTGAAAGCCTGTTCGCTCGAGCAAATGGCCTGACGACGGGTCTAAAACAACCTCCTGGGAAAGGTCAGCGCCAATCGTGATGCACATCGGCAGCGAGGATGGCTTCGTCGATGTATGTATTCCGAGGTTCAATGACGTCCTGCAGAAGTTGCCAGCCGGCAGCGTCATTGTTTTAGACAATGCACCTTACCATAGCCGGCGAGAAGAGAAATTGCCGACGCTGGCCTGGAAGAAGGAAAAGATACAGGAGTGGCTCACAAGCAAGAACATCACCTACAGTGAAAGGATGATAAAGAAGCAGCTGCTTGAGCTCGTGGCATCTGTAAAGTCACGTTTTCTGAGCTACATCACAGACAGCACAGCTGTAAGGGCCATTTGCATTGTGCTCAGGCTCCCGCTGTACCACTGTGAATTTAATCCCATTGAGCTTGTGTGGGCCAAGGTCAAAAATGGCATCGCTGCGGACAACAGAGACTTCAAGCTGTCCACAGTGGACGCCATCTTGAGGGAGAAAATCAAGGCGGAAGACAGAGCATTCAGCACGTGATGGAGGCAAAGTTCAGACTTGACACGTCTGGGAGTGAGCACATTCAACCCATCATCATCCAGCCGGGTGAAGATGACACTGAAGAAAGCAACTCCAAGTGCGAGCTGTCTGGCATTGAGCCACTCGACGAAGCGTAGCGGCTTCTTATTAACGAAAAAACAGCCCTTATTAGGGCTACCGAATTTTTGCCGGTGGGTTCACAACAGCCAACCGTCCATTCCGTGACCTCTCAAATAAATAAGCAGTTCCATTTATGGCGTATTGCTTATAATAGAAGCTCCATTCATTCTGATAAGCAACGTCCTGCACACATAGTGCTCAATTTAAGAAGCGGCATAGAAACACATTTCAATGCTGGCATATCTGAATTGAAACACTACTGTTAACCCTGATTATCACTGGTGAGCTCAAAATGCTCATTCGGGCAGCCACTGTCCAGTTTGATGCGCCCCATAGTGAAATAGCAGTAGTCAGAGCACACTTTATGGTTCTGTTAGCAGTCTGCACTGGAAATCACAGTCATGTCATAGTCAGTGCTGGTGAAATAGGAGTAGTCAACACGAAACTGACAGCCACTGTTAGCAGCTTGCATGCCAAAGCACATTCATGTGGTTGCATTGTTTATTTTGGTTATCTGGATCACACAAGTAATGCACATAAGAGAACAAATACAAAACATCATTAGCTTAGTGAGGCCCAAAATGCTCATTCAGGCAGCCACCGTCGAGTTTGACGTGCCCCATAGTGAAATAGCAGTAGTCAGAGCATACTTTATGGTTCTGTTAACAGTCTGCACTGAAATCACAGTCATGTCACCATAGGTCGGCAAAGTCACTCGTGAGTCGACTCACTCAGACTCAGATCGTCCCATGAGTCTGAGTCTGGGTGAGGAATATTTTGGTGAGTTTGAGTCCGAGTGAGCCCGTTGAGGAAATTTTTGGCGAGTGAGTCCGAGTGAGTCACGCTGAGGAAAATATTAGTGAGTCTGGAGTCTGAATCTGAGTGAGCCCTCAGTGCAAAATATATTTCTTGAGTGAGTCTGAGTGAGCTCCACCGTTTATTGCCGACCTATGGTCCTATCTACTCATCTTCAGCATTACTATCAGCCTTGTATTGGCTTACGTTTGTACTGAAATCTATTCGCACATATCTCAACGCACTCACGTTATTGCACCACCTCACTATTTATTGGTCAGAGACGTGAATTGGGAGGGGTGTCATGACCTTCCCCCGCGAACTCTTTCACTGAAAGTTCTTGATAAAAATATCTCGTGTGAATTGGGTATTTCATAAAAATGTCCTTACTGGATTAATGATAGCTCGTATTTGAAGGTATAAGATCAAAAGGCGTATCGTAGAGCAAGGTCTGGGTACGGGCTAGTTGGTATTCCATTTTTTTAAATTGTGATCACAGCGCAAAGTAAGACACGAGACAGAGAGCAACGAAGACGAGCGCTGAATCGTAGAGCACCGATTATGTGTGATATTGGCATTAAATAGCATTGACACCTATGTCTAAAAAAGGTAGTTTTACGCTCACGGACTCATGAGTCAACTCACTCAGGCTCAAGTCAAGCCGTGAGTCTGAGTGAGTCCGGCTGAGTAAAACGTTCGTGAGTTTGAGTCCAGTGAGAAAAACTTTAGTGAGTCCAATTGAGGAAAATTTTGGTGAGTCTGAGTCCGAGTGAGCCCTCAGAGCAGAATATATTTGCCGAGTGAGTCTGAGTGAGCTCCAACTTTTTTGTCGACCTATGCATGTCACAGCCAGTGCTGGTGAAATAGCAGTAGTCAACACGAAACTGACAGCCACTGTTGGCAACTTGCACGCCAAAGCACATTCGTGTGGTTGCATTGTTTATTTTGGTTATCTGGCTCACACAAGTAATGCACATAAGAGAACAAATATAAAAAATCATTAGCTTAGGCCAAAAATGCTCATTCAGGCACCCACCGTCAAGTTTGACACGCCCCATAGTGAAACAGCAGTAGTCTGAGCACGCTTTATGGCTCCGTTAGCAGTCTGCACTGAAAATTGAAGTGTTGTCATAGCCAGTTTTTAATTTATCAATCTGACTCGGGGAAGTAACACGAATGCAAGCCCAATTATTAACGTGATCAACTTTGCTAGCATGTTCTTGTCATATTTACATACCGGAAATATGCTCAGCAAAGCTGAATGTGTTTTAGTGAGTCACCTTGTTCATTACAAGCCGTAGGCAAAGCGACGGACAGATTCAGACAGTGATATTGGTGAAAGTTGCAAAAGCTCTCACAGCACTGCTTTGCTGGACTCAATTCACTAGAAAACTGCGTTTGTAATGAAGAAAGCATCAAGACAGATGATACCCCGCTGCACAATGTTATATGTGTGTACCGCCACATGTGACGGGCAGCGAAACCATCTGTTTATTAAGACTGAATGCAACAACATAGCAAGGTGCTGTTTCACAATATGGCACTCTTTCATGTGCCCTTCCGGCAAGCTGCCGTATGCACTGATGCATAAACACATTAACAGAGGTAAGAGACGAAGTAACTGTGCAAGCCACATGATGGTTTTAACACTTTGTATCTGTCAATGTTTCTGTTGCCCCAGCTGATAGAACTTTCTTTAGTGCAAGTTGGTTAATCATGTTGTGGCAACAGCACAAGAAGCAAGGTCAGAATAGTAGGAGAAAAAGCAAGATGACAGACTGAAGAGGCAAGGTAGACGAGAGCGAAAGGCTTCAATGACATCGAAGAGGCCAGCCCGAAGAGAGCCTGTATTTCTGCGTAATTAGATGAAGTAAACTTTGTGCACTCTGCTTTTCTTTTTGCATGAACACACGTACTGCTATACAAATGCGTGGCTTCAGGTCTTTTTTACTGCTAACCGGCCTCTGCAGGCACTAGTTCATGCTTCGTGGTATCACAAGCATTTCTAAATCGCCAACACTTCACGAGATGGTGTCGCTAAAATTCTGCATTCACACCTTGACAATAAGTACTTTTTCTTTCGTTTAGGACGCCGCCAAGTGCACTATGTGATGTGCTTGAACGACAAAGTGGTACCCACAATGAAACGATTTTGGCGAATGGACGGTACGATTCTTAGACCTAGCGCCATACTAACACGTGCATGCGCTCACTTATTAGAGTGCACAAGTCTCATAAGGTGAAACGATTATGTATATCGTGTAGGCATATGTACAAGCATTTGATACTGTGCCAGCACAACGGAATAAGCTGTAATCTGAGGAGGTGCATGATGTACGTACACATGCGAACACAGTGTGGCTAGCAGACAACGCAAGGAGCCATCCACACCACTGGGTTTCGTCCGCTCGCCGCTAGGTGCAGACTCTGCTCGATCTCGCGGCCAATAGCTCTACATTATTCTGAGGCAGCAGTTTCTTGAACAGAAAAGCTATGGAGGGACTATGGTCCTACCATGGAGCAAGAATTCTTGAGGAGGAGAAACTGCACTCGCTCGGGCGACATAATAAAGTCACGGAATCGGGCACATCACTGATGCGCCCTTTGTCATGAGAGTCTGCTAGCGGAGAGGGGAAAACGTGCGCGTCATGCCAGGCACGTAGGCAAGGGGGGGGCCCGGGGGGCCCGGGCCCCCCCCGAAATTCGTCCGGCCTTCTATATTCCCGGGCAACTTTTGTTTTATTTTTGCCATGGAAATACTTTCTTTCGAACAATTAGGCCTTGGGCCCCCCCCCGAAAAAAAATCCTGGCTACGTGCCTGCGTCATGCTCTCCGACGAAGCTCGCCGGTCCAAGGCCATTCGGCGCCGATTCGCCTTTCGCGCTTTACGACCAAGTGGGTGTTTTGTGCGTTCTTGCCGGCCCCACATTTTTTAATAAATTACCGGAAAAAATGGCGTCACATACAGGATAATTACCTGAGTGAGATATCTTGTAGAACGCGAAATCTATAATTTTTGGTAATTTGAACTCGATAGGTTAGGTATAATTTTTTTATGGCGAAAGCCTTAGATGCCTCATCAAACGCAAAACCTAACCGTCAGGGTCGTCAACATGAGTGATGCAAAAAATCATTATCCTGTGGTGACGTCAACGACATGACGTTATCCTGACGTCACGTATCACCAAAATTTGTGATGGCACATGACGTGACGACCTCATGACATCGTCGCTTTGCATTGCCTCCGTGATCGGTGGTCCGATCACGGAGACAGTGCAAAACCAGGTTGGGTGCAGAAAGCTTTAGCACAGGGATGGGGCAGATAGACACATCGACTGAAGAAGAATCAGTGTTGTTCGTTTCCTTCTTTTTGTCCTTGTCTAGTGTTGCGCTGTAACCGAGTTCAAGATGAAGAATAAGAAGATAGAGTAAAGTTGAGCCCTCCACCCGCGATCCGAGGTTCGCGATTCAGCCAGAGGCTGACCACCAGGCTAGTGAAGTTTTTACACTCGAGGTGCCCCATCAGAGACGGTGGTCCTTGTGGCGACTTGCAAGTCAGAGGCTTGGAGATTGTGAAGCAAGTAGTTTTATATACAGCAAAGGTTACAAAATGGACATATTTACAAGGTATTTACAAAATTCTGTTCGGCTACTTCGGACATCGTCCAACCTTGGGGGCCCCGAGCAGTGCCTAGCAGTAACACCCGTCTTACCACGGTCAAGCTTTTTCCTGCCCCTTGCGCACCTACTTTCCCCACTTGCAGTCACGTGGTCTCGCTGACCTTGGCGCGCTGTCCATGCAGCTGCACCTGCGGGGAAAGGGCTCTACTGAAGGGGAGGGGTGACATTCGGAGTTCTTCCGTGATAGCATACTCGGGAGAGTTGCCGCCACCGGCTGTCTTCCCTCAGCGCCAACTTGCCTCCGGTGACTGACCTGGCAGTCCAGTGATGGTGGCATTGTTCTTGCCCAGGTGGCAGCTGTCTGCAACCCCCGCGTCTTCTCTCTGTTTGCGCGGGCGACGTAGTGGGCGTACTGGCGCCAACGGCCTCCCCTGGCTCGCTGAACCTTACAGATGGCTTTCGCCTTCTAGTCGTCTTAGTGAATGCATAAGCGACCTTGTGAGTTTTTTCAACGAATGATGGGACTTACTCTCTGAGAAGTGCTTCTCGCAAACGTTGTCACGAGGCGTGAGCTCTCGATCTTCCCTTGATATGGCCCGAACCCACGCTTCCAACCAGGGGCGTAGGCAGAAATTTTTTTCGGGGGGGGGGGGGGCACCTTTGATCTGTAGTGGGGACGAGCAGGCAGATGTGGTCGAGTGTCATTTTCTGCTCTGTATGCTATGGCAAAAAAAAATTTCGGGGGGGGGGGGGGCACGGGCCCGGTGTGCCCTAATGTGGCTACGCCCCTGCTTCCAACCACACCAGGTCACTAGGAACATCCGAGAGTTGCGTACCCAGTCCTTGCAGGATGCGTACCCACTGTTGCAGTTCGGCACGACACATTTCCGCCCCATCCTAAAGGAGCACTGATGGGAATCTGCAGAGTGCTCTCCTTTGTTCACAGAGCAATACTTCTTTCTGTGCCTTTGTTGCGGCGTGAAAAGCGGCCGCAAAGTTCGAGAAGTCAACTCTGCTGGCACAACAAGGGAGCCATTGAGCGTGCTAAAGAGACGAAAAGCCTGCAAATCACGAAGGAATGGGTGACAGCTTGCCCGCGTCAACTGGGAACTTTCCCTCCGAAGTCCATCTATGCAAGTGTGTGCACAACATGCAAGCGAGGAGCGAAGGACCCATGCATGCAGCAGGCATCGTCTGCTCAGGAGCCACAACTAGCAGCTCGTTTCAAACGCTGTACGGCCTATAATTCGGACATTATCTATCAGTAACTGCCGCTATAATATCTGTCGCATCTATCAATTGATGTCACAAACAAATCTGAGAAATTGTACAATGTAGGAGACAGTATCACGATTTTTATACGTTGCATCCATAGAAGAGCATGTAAATGATGGCAACACGCCGGAAGCGTCATCTGTCGTGCTGCGGCGAAAATCGCATTTCCTCTGTGACGCTATTGCGTCGCCTGAGCAGTTTCTCCTCCTCAAATACTTCTTTCTCCGTGGGTCCTACATAGGACTTGCCAGAGGTTAGGGGTAGTTTGTACATCACAGTAGACGCACACCAAGTCTCACAGTTGGTGTGCTTGACCTGGCAGCCAGACTTGGAGGCGCCTGTGATGCGGGGGTGGGCCAGCTTGTTGGATATGGAAAATACAACAGGTACATCGTACCTGTAAGCCACTTTTTTCAAATTATGACATGTTATGCACATAAGGGACAACTCTCGGGCACTGGCCGCTCCGCTCACCAGCTGTAGCCTCTTTTCCTGGTGCCCCTGCTTTTAGCTTGCAGTGCAGGGAACCCACCACAGACGCAATGACCGGTTCAGGGTAACCGGCTTTTGATAGCCGAGCCAATTGGTATATCCTACATCTTGTGCTCATATGACTTCCTGAGTGAAGATTCCAAACACAGTGTGGCAATGGCCCTTTTCACTAGCTTGGAGTCGGCAGACTCGTACAGCAAACGTTTTTTTGCTCTTGGCATATAGCACCAGCAAACGTGGTCCTTTGAAAATGTTACACTCAAATCTAAAAACTGTAGTGTATTTCCAGTGGGGATTTCATGGGTAAAAGTGAGGCCTTAGCCACTGGCTTTAAAAACATTTAAAACCTTGTTGACCTCGGACACATTAAAATGACACATACGGTTCATCACAATTAAAAAGTCGTCGACATATCTAAAAACTTTTATAACAGGCATGCCCACGAGGCAGTTGTCGATCAACTTCCAAAAGGAATATGTCACACAGTAAAAGTGCTATGCACGAGCCTACACAAATGCCCTTTTTTTGAAGAAATAAACAGTTGTTAAAGGTGATAAAGGTATTCTTGAGGTAGGCGTCGAGTAAAACTAAAGAGCTATCCACAGTTATACTACAGCATTCTGAAACTGTACTTCCCCGTTATATTCAATACAATTCTTTACCGTAGAAAACAGAGCATCATGGGGCACAGAGCAAAACAATTCTTCGATGTCAACCGAAAAAGCGCAACATTTTCTCGAATCATCCTGCAGAAACCAACATATTTCATCAGTTACCTACATGGAAAGGATCACAACGTTTAAGCTGTTTCAAGCACTTCAACAGGAACCTGCTAACATGCAGTTGCCAACTGCTGTGTTCACTAACAATCGCTCTCAAGGAAACATTAGGCTTGCGCGTCTTGGCCCTGAAAAGAATTGACAGCGAACCATAAGCACTCTTATCTATGCTGCTCACGAGTTTCTGCAAATTGTTCTGGTCACAAAGATTGAACAGGGCCTTCTAAGCTTTTGAGAAAGTGGCTTTTACTGGCGTGAAATTCTTGTCAACCGCCTGTGACGCTTTTTCCGTAAACATTTTCTTGGGCATTGAAACAAAACTACCTTCTTTGTCGACCTGCAGGACGCAAAGATTATTATGTTTAATATAACTAGTCACGTGTTCCAGGGAGCACCGTTCGCTGACAGTGTTTTTGGTTGCACATTTCTGCAGGCAGTCCAGAGCTTATAGAAGGTCGCGCTGCTCAGAGTTCGTTGTTCTGTTCAGTGCTGCCAGTTTGTGCACTGGTATTCAAGGGGCCACTCTGTATTTAGGTCCTTTTGTAAGAATCCTAGCATTGTCTTCCCCCCCCCCACCACTAGTAAACCAGTATTACCAGTGTTACTGGTGTCCCTCTCTTGAGGCTTCCTTAGGTATCCCAGTAGCTTGACCAAGACACTTTTCCATGCAGCCTATGTAGTTTCATGGGCCTTGTGGGAATCGAGCGCGCCCTCCCCTTTGGTGTCTCGTTCCCCAGCTAGCGCGTGCTGGCCCCGCGCGACTCGAGCGCCGGGAACTGCCGTTAATCGGCGACATGGCTACCGTGGCTACACCGCCAGGCCTTTTTGCCTGGTGCTAGCCATGCATCGGTCTTCCCCGCACGACGCCACGTGTCCGGACATGTCCGGAGAATGCTCGCCGCACAGCACGCTAGCCTACGTCACTGCACTTCACCGGTCCTCATTGGCCGCCAGTGACAACCCCCTCTCCCAGAAGCTCGCTTCTGTCTGGCGCTGGGTTTCCGCGTGATATGCTCTCAGCACAAGAGGTTGACGCGCTGCTCTGGCAGGCGGCTTCTCGTCTGTGCAATTAGCTGCTCCCTTTGTGTGATAGCCGTAGCGCCACTGGCAAGTGTACTCGACCAGTCTTGCGGAGTTCCCTTTACGGCCTGCAAGCCCGTGACTGTCGTACTGTGCTGCATCTTGGGTTAACAAACCCATGTTTGCTGACAACCTGCCTCGAGTGCCTTTTCTGTGCCGTGACGGAGAGTCGACGCACCCGGCCATAACGCCTTTGTTCGCTGCGGCAGTGGAGAAAGTCGCGTCCCTTTCCGGTCGCCTCGTAGGGTAAGCTTCGTGCAAAACCTATCTCCACAGCCTTAAAGGGACACTAAAGAGCAAAACGATTTTTCTCGCATTAGTAAAGTAGTCTTCCACGATACCAAAAACACCACGCTTGCTGCGAGAAGACGCTTGGGAGATGCGGGTCGAAAAATCGCGATTTTTTTCGAAAAAGTTGATTTTGTGTTTTGTTGTGTTTTGTATTCCCCCAAGCCTCCTCTTTAATATATTAAAGAATCAAAGCTGAGAATCAACTAGAAGTTATCAAAAAATGCAATAAAAGCCCTCGCGGTGGCTCGTGAAAGCGTGAATTTACCCAAATTTCATGCACGCGGCATTTCGCTCCGCGGCGTTGCCGGCTCTTGAATTTTCGCGGGCATGTAGGCCTAACCCTCTTCTCCCAGAACCCACTTCGGCAACGCGGCTTTCTTGCTGAAAATACAGGAAAAAAAATCGTTTCACCACCGTAGTCTAGCGTCACGACTGGTCCTTTCAAGTCACGTGGTATGATCGGAGCCCTCCCATTGGTTGGAGCCACGCGCAGCCGGACGCGAGCGCGCTTTCTTCGTTCTGCTGCTTTTGCCGAGACGTCAACGAACACTACTGCGCGAGTTTTACTGTTCTTTCTCCGCCATGGATGCCAGCGAGAAACGCGACTTTCATTCACGGAAGTTCATGACGAGGCACCAGTACAAGGGAAGACGCCCCAAACGCAAGCAGAGAGCTCCGGCGACGGGAGGTGCGTCTGCTGCTAGGCCTAGTCACGTCAACGGCGACGCACCCGATTTGGATTGTTCGAGTTTCATTCGGAGCGTCGATGACTTCGTCAGTGCTTCAGAACGAAAGTTGAAGATGTTCGACGACGAAGGCAAGCGCCAGGACGAGCGCGGAAGCACATTTATTTGCGAGATCGACGCGATGCAAAACCTCGTCAGCGGCGCAGTATGCCCTAATTGCGGACGGTGCGAGTTGTCTGTCCGAGAATCGGCAGGAAAACGAAAAGGACTGGCATCGTTTTTGGAACTTTTTTGCTGAAATGACGCATGTACTGCAGCTGTGGTTTCGTCCACGTACACGTCAAGTCGCGTATCTCCATGCAATGGAAGTGAGGAGACGTCCGCCCGCGGCAGCGCTCGGGACAGCTTCGCCGTGAACGTGAAGTCGGTGGTCGCAGCGCGCGCTATCGGTGTTGGACACGAGCAGCTTGTGCGGTTTTGTGCGATCCTTGGTGCTCCGAAGCCAGTGCATCACAAGACTTTCACTGCCATCGGAAAAAAAGTGCATACTGCCGCCATGAAAGCCGCCGCCGAAAACCTCGCACGAGCCAGAGAGCTGACGGCAGCCGAGGCCGGTTCTACGAACGTCGCCGTCATGTTCGACGGAACATGGCAAAAAAGAGGCCATAAAAGCCATAATGGTGTTGGTACTGCCATTTCCCTTGCCACAGGGCTGTGCTTGGACTTCGAGGTGCTGTCCAACTATTGCCTCAGCTGCAGCAGGCACAAGGCACTGGAGGATGTAGAAGAAGAAATCTGGCAGGCCTTTCACACACCCGTGTGTGAGAAAAACACGACCTGCTCAGCACACGCGATGGAGACCGAGGCTGCAGTGAAAATATGGAAGAGGACAGGCCTCTATACCACACCTCTGCAGTTTACGACATTTCTGTCTGATGGGGACAGCAAAGCGTATACTGCCGTGTCGGAACTCAATGTTTATAATGGTGTTCCTGTGCTGAACGAAGACTGCACAAACCATGTTGCCAAAAGACTCGGAACGGCTCTCCGAAAATTGAAGATGCCAAGAGGAGAGAAGCTAAAGGACGCAACGCTTCGCAAGCTGCAAAGCTACTTCCAGGTTGCGATTACGAGCAACAGAGGCAGTGTTCAGAGGGACATGTATTGTGCTGTCTGGGCATCCTACTTTCACTCTTGCTCGAGGGATGGTGCCAGCAGCCACAAGTTTTGCCCAGACGGAGACACGTCTTGGTGCAAGCATAAGCGGGCACAGGCGTTGGGTGAGCCAGCACCACCCCACACTCCCATCCTGACTCCTTCCCAAGGCAAGCCAATGCTGCCAGTCTACAAAAGACTGACAGAAGAAAAGCTGCTTCAACGTTGCGTGAAAGGGCAGACACAGAACGCAGCTGAATCGCTCAATAGCAAGATATGGCTGTTGTTGAAACAGCGACAGCAATCGCTGTCCTTTGGTTCAACCAAGGGCACTCTGGCTTTGAGGAGGTGCTTCAGGAACTTGGAGTTCTCCCGTCCAAGGAATTGCTTTCCCTAAGCAAGGATGCCAACAAGAGGCGCATTTCAAGCATGACAGCAAAAGTCACAGCTGAAGCAAGGGCCCATCGCCGCAGTGCAGCAAAAAAGGCCCGCCTGGAGGAGGCGGCTCGCAGGGACTGTGAGGGTCCAACATATGGCGCTGGGTCATTCTGAGATTGTGAACTCTTTCAAGACAGCCTTGCTTACATTCTCTGTGAATTTGGTGAATATTAGTTAAATAGTATAGTAATAAATGCATTTTTTAACTTTCAAACATGTTTTTCTCAGTTCTTCGTTTTGCTGCATTTTTAGAGTTTGTGCACTAAAATTTGTGCACTTTATGTAGTCGGATTGTAATGAAATTTGGCATGCTTATAGTTTAACATGTCCTGAATTCAAAGAAACAACTTTCACAGTTTTCCACAAGTATATTCAGCAAGATTATTTCATAAGTTTCTTCCTTGAGAATGGTAAAACTGAAGCTCAGCATTGGAATTTTTTTCTAGGCTAACACACATATGTTACCCTATGTTTTTTTGCTTTATTGAATTCCTCAATTCATTAGGAGCAATATGAGCTATTTTTTTAGTGTTTTTGGTGCTCACTATTGTTGCCTAAGCTTGCACAAAAATGCACTGTTTTCACAAATGCATGGTCTGTAAAAAATTAACCAAATGAGCTATAACAAAAATAAAAGCAGATTTGAAAAGAGGAGCTCAAACTCTATAAATGGTGAAAGTTTCATTGAGCTGTGACAAATACTTAAAGAAAAAATTTTCCGAGGAGCATCTCCCCTTAATAAGCGAGAAAACGTGCAAAAAGAAAATACAGGTGGCGACGCCACCTTGCAATTCCCACACCATTTGCCGTGACGTCACATATTTTTAACGGCGCCTGCTTGCGCCTACGTAGTTCCTAATCGGTTAAATCGAAGTAAATTGTTCTCTGAGGGGGCCAGAGACTTGACATAACGAGTTTGTGGAAATTTCGTCGAGCCAGTGGTACCAAAATACGTGAAATGCTCTCTGAAATCTTTTGCGTCACGAATTACAAAGTTCAGCGCGAAATTTGAAAATGAAACTTTGAACTTGGTTTTCTCCTCTAATAATAAGCCTATGGTTGTGAAATAAGCTACACAAGAGTTCTCCGAGCACACTTTATCAGTCTAAACCAATTCATTGTTTCTCTTTAGTGTCCCTTTAACACTTTTGGCTCTCTTGCTGCTATCCACTCAGGGTGACTAGAGAAGCACCAGTTTTAGCCAATTATGGCAAAGACTCATCTTGCTCCACAACTCAGACTGCAGAATTTTGCACAGCTGCCGAATATGGCGCCAACTCGGCAGTAGCGTAGCCAGGGGGGGCATACCGGGCCCGTGCCCCCCTTGAAATATTTTCCCCATGGGATACAGAGCACAAAATGGCACTCAACTCCACTTATCTGCCCAGAACCAATGTCGAACTAAGGAGGTGCCCCCCCCCAAAAAACCATTTCTGCCTACGCCCCTGCAACTCGGTGTGCTGGTGGTTCCAAAGAAGGCAACCATTTCTTAAGCCTTTCCTAGTGCAAAAACCGATGTATCTCACCCGACAGGTAGCCCCCATGATGTTTTATCAAAGAAAATTTTTGCTTTGA
Organism: Rhipicephalus sanguineus; assembly: GCF_013339695.2. Classification (NCBI taxonomy): domain Eukaryota; kingdom Metazoa; phylum Arthropoda; class Arachnida; order Ixodida; family Ixodidae; genus Rhipicephalus; species Rhipicephalus sanguineus. The sequence goes on along the minus strand of NC_051181.1, from coordinate 171,607,373 downwards.
CACACCCCTTATGGCCTGTGCGATGTTGGTGATGCATCTGCGCATTGGGAATAGCGTATATGTGCCACACTTTCCTAGTTTCTATTAAAATTGTGAGATAGCACCTGCCCCATCATCATGTGTTTCTTTCCCTTGCGATTGTGCTTAAGCGCTACAAAAATGTCTGTTAGCAAGGACCAGGTCACCTAGAAATATGTTCTTTTGCAGGTACTTTTGTGTACACTAAAGGTGCTGAAAGCCACATTTTGCATATTTCTGATGTCCACTTTCTCGTTTACAAATAATGTTTCAAATTGCTGGAATGTAATGTTCTCAACCTTCTAAAATGGCATGGCAAAGCAACAGTTTTGAAACAAATCAATAGGCCAATAAAGGGAAGAATTGCCATCCGATTACAGTAAAACCTCGTTAATTCAAAGTCACTGGAACTGTGAAAAATCTTCCAATGAGCTGGGTTTTCGAATTAACCAAACAAAAAACCGGTATGCAAGGAACTTTGAATTACTGAAGGTAATCAGAGGTGGTAGTTAGCTGTGCCTGCTAGATTGCGGCTCCAAGGGTTATGTTTGCCAGCAATACCCAGTCCCAACTTTGCCGCTAAACCGGAGAAGTGGCGGGCCTCGCTGCTGCCAGCGCAAGAAAAAAAAAGAAAGGAAAAAAAAATGGTCTCGTGGTCAACTGAAATGTGCGCCTGCGGAAAGAGGAAGTGCTTCACTGCAACACAGTGGTGACACGCGGGCATCACGTCACCTGCTTCTCGCAGTGTCAGCGCGTCATGATGAGACCATTCGGCCATTTTTTCTGGTAAAAAAAAGAATTTAATAATGACCAGTGTGACAGAACTCGCGATGTGTTCTGGGTGGAAAAGATTACCATTGAAGTTTTCGAAGTAGGCGTTGCAGGCAAGTACTCCGCCAGCAGTGCAAGTGCACAAATTGCCGGAACCACCAACAGGAAGTTCGCATACGTCGCGAATTACGTCAGACCGTACTTAATTAATTTCTCTTATTTTCCCAGAAAGAATGGCTAAATCATGACGCGCTGACGTTGCGAGAAGCATGCGTCATGCTGCACACGTCACCGCTGTCTTGCAGTGAAGCACGTCTTCTTTTCCGCAGACACACATTTCAGCTGACCAGGAGACCACTTTTTTTTTTTTCTTGCGCTGGCAGCAGCAAGGCTGGGGTGCTCACCTTGTCACTCGATCATTGCATTGCACCCCTACACATTGCATTGCCATGTGCAGGGGTGCAACAGCCAAAATGGGATTTGGAGCAATTTTTGGAGCAGGAAAATCTTGCTTTTGGAGCAGGAAAATCCAAATTTGGAGCAGGCTACAGGAAAAAAAAACTCCGTTTTAAAGCACAAAATTCCAAATTTGGAGCAGCTTCACAAACAAAGCTTGCTTTCGGAACAGCAACAAAAAATATATGTGCAAATCTTTCGATGTCACCACAATCATGTTTTCTGCGCATAACATGCTGAATAAGACCAATGAATTCTGCGGAAACCAGTAAGGCCTTGTGCATGACGAATTTGCACCAAGGTTTTGCACCAAGGTCCTTTACACCTGGCCTACACCACCTGATCACGTCATTGTTGCAGTCCACTCCATTCAGCACCGATGCGCTGAATGTTGTATTCCGCCCTGTTAAGATCTGTGAGGAAAAAGGCCATTTTAAAAAGAGGCCCCATATGTATATATAGTTCAAGAGAAAAGTCTAAGTCCGGTGTGTTATGCCATGCAACGTCTAAGACAAACCAGGAAAAATGTGGAATCATCGTATGTGCGCCCTCCCCCTTATCTTTCACACATATATATATATATATATGTAGAGAGAGAGAGAGCTATGCACAGCGAAAATCGGCATCCTTTCATTGTACGCAGTGCCTGTCGCCGAGTAGAGCCGAAACCTTGCTAGTTTTGTGCAACGTGTCACCAACAAAGCTGGCGCCGTCACTACCGGGTCGGTCGCGTGCTCTACCGTATGACAGCTTTTCCCGAGGAGTATTCCTACCCGCTCTGCTCGTGACCACGTTTAGGGATACGGCAAAGATTTCGTTGGGTACACGCAGCAATGGTGAGCTGCTTTCGTTTCTGCAAGCGACACGCAATCTGTGTCTCCGCTCGAGAGGAAGCAGCCAACGGCATGTTTGGGTCCGTCGCGTATAAAATGCCTGCAATATATTGACAGTAGTACCAAAAGCACTATGCCACACGCGCTACCAAGCAGATATAAAGATCCTGATCGCGTTAAAGGAGCACTGACACAAAAATTTTGCACCTTGTTTTTTTTGTTGCAATAGATAGCTTATGATCCACTTATCACGGCTGCAAACCTCGTTTGCGCGAGTGCGCGACGGTTATTTATTTAGAGACGTTTTGAGAGCGCCCAGTCGCAGTTTCGGTTTCAAAGAGCACCGAGCTAGGCAGCTACTTCCGGAGGACGGGTAGCCACAGCTGGCCACGTGAGCACGCAAAATTGTGACGTAGGCGGCGCGCGAGCGTGAGTGTGGTGGGCCCCGAACCAGGTCAAGTGGCGCCAGCTATGGAGGATTAGACACAACTAACAAACGTGTAATCTATGTCCTCCGAGCATTCGGAAGCGCCCATCTCGACTCACTAAGCTTACAGCATCGATTATTTGACTATGGCTCTCAAAAACGGCGCCGAATCGGGACGAATACATTGCTGTCGAAGCTTAAGGACATGAATCTAAAGCAAATGGAAGCATCAGTTCGGAACTTACACGTTACAGAGTGCACGGCGGCCACTTGATAGATTCGAAGTGGACGACAACCGCTTGTGGCAGTGCTGCCATGTTTTTCAGAGGCGCGAATGCCTCGCCGGCGAAGCTTGCCGTACAAGTTGGACAGCTCTCGCGCGTGCGGCGACGGCCGACGTTCTGCGGCACCGCGCCGTTGCGGCAGGCTTGCCGCTAGCTTGAGCGGGCCATAACATCTGCCAACGGGCACGACGGGCGAACAGCGGAAGAGAACACAACTAGCACACGCAAAGCCGCAGGCACGGAGGAAGAAATGGCAGGTAGCACGGCACAAGCGCAAGGGCACAACCAGCCACCAGCCAACACAAACTCGTGACGTAGGTTTGTTTACACATACTCTGCGTTGATGTCGGCGTCGCGAAGCGCTCGCATCTCGCTCAGTCGCACGGCATGCACTTTAAAATTGATTTTAAATATGTTCTAGGCTATATTGTCCCTTGATATTTCGTAGACGTTGTGTACGGCTCCACATACGTCTATTTCACTCATTATCTCGCCTTCAAAATTTTGTGTCAGTGCTCCTTTAAGGTTGCCGGCGACAACTCGCACTGGCATGCTCGTTAGTACCTGCCATCAAACCTTCGCGCCAGCGAAGCAGTGACCGCAGTCGCGTCGAAGTCAAAATGATTAGTAGACCAATGTCCACATTTCCCAAAAAGCGGAAGGCCTTTTTCGGCACATTGTGGTGTCGGCCTCAGTGCGAGTTGAAGGGAGCAAGTACCTTGACGAACTCGTTCGGCTAAGGCGGTCAAGGTTTTCGTGTGTAGTACTTCTATAAACAACACTTTACTCGTCAGTACATTTAAAAAGACTTTGCTGTATATACAATCCGCGGGTTCATGCATGTGAGCACTGCTAGTTGAACAAAAGCAGCGTTAAACCGGACTCCACCTAACAATGACTCCCCACTAAGATTTGCAGCACGTGTCAAACGGCCCATTTTCCAGTTAACTTTCAATAGGGGGTATGCACCTGACGTCATCCGCAAGGAGCGCTAGCGTCGTTCCAGGATGCCGCCATTTTGGCGGTCTCGGTGGTTCGCGGCGCTCATGGTGGCACTGTGGAACTATCTGTTTTTTCGCTTTTCTTGGTGCATCTGTGGAATGCAATGGACTTAAGCACATACGCACGTGGGTTAGATAAACCTGCGCGATTGCGCTACCTGGCGAAAGTGCGTCTGTGTGGCGGCGCAGACCCACTCGAACTCGAAGACACTGAACTTCAACCCGATGTTGCACTGCATGCTGCCGCGGGTCGACTTCACCGACATGAAGGACTACCTTGTTCACGAGACAAGTTTTGTGTCGCGTGAGCAACTGAAAGCTTATAAATCCATGCACGGTCACAACTATCTCAAGAGTGGATGGGTGCAGCAGCCGGGTGTCAAGGTTCTTCAAGACAGCACGATAGTTGCAGTTGGAAAGGTAAACAGACTTCCCTCGTCCACTTGTAATCGCGTTTATTGTGCCGTGCGAGCGCTCTGCCGATACTGTAAACCCAGTAACGGGATGTGATGGCAGAAAAGAGATCACAGCTATTGCTGCAGTGCTGTTTTCAAATGGTTTTTGCTTCTCAACAACCGCTGCGTGCGGTGCTAATGTGTAGCCGATTTATCGCAGCTTTTTAGTGCAGGCGTCAAAGTTCTGCCGTACAGCACAATCGCTGTTGTCAGAAAAGTAAGCCGACTTCCCCGTTTATTTCTAATCGCGTTTGTTCTGTCGTGCTAGCGCCGTGTGAAACCCGCAAACACGGTAACGGGACGTCAGGGCAGGAAGGGATTACAGCACTTGCCAGTGGCTGTTTCTAAATGGTTTTCGCATTTCAACAACCGCTGATTGCCTTGCTCGTGTGTAGCTGAGTTATCGCAAGCGTTAAGCGACAGTTCTAGCTAGGGCGACGCGCAGCTTTCTGAAGGATTAAGTATGATCTAACTCAATTCCGCGTTAAACGCGATCGCCAGAATTTAAGAAGCCGCGTTGCGTCGATCACTTACGTCGTGCAAATCAGCGTTGACGTTGCTTTATTTAGACATTTCTTAGTGTTCCAACTTTGCAGCTACGATAGCTTTCTAATTTATTTCAAATGTTTAGGTCACATTACTGAGGTTGTCTGTTTGTACTCCCAGGTTCGTCATTCACAGTCATTTAATGAAAAGCTCCTTACGCCGTGGCTTCTCATCAAAGAAGACGGTGAGGTACAGGCTGCTCACTGCACCTGCAAAGCTGGCCTTTGGTATGAAAAAGAAACCAGCCGAGGCAGCACACTGATCCACAGGCTCCTTTTTCGTGTGGTTGTTACAACCAAACACGGCGCAGTTCACCATTGTCGCAGCTGGCTGACGTGCAACCACGGCACGTACCGTCTCTCCGCACACGCAAATAAATTCGTTCAAAGATTTTCACGTAATAAATACGCACCGCGCACGAGACACTGCTGTGCGTGGGCTAAGCAGAACGCATACAGAACGTAGCCCGATACTGGCGGTACTGCTACCTGCTACTGCGCTCACGAACGGCCGGACCGCCAAAATGGCGTCGCTGCCCGGCGATGCTATCGCCACCTCGCGGATCAAGGAACAGTGCATACCCCCTATACGCGGTGCTTCTGCATTAAATGGCCGCTGACCATTGCTCATGTTGAATGACCTTGTAGAGCAGCGTTTGAACCAGCAGTAAAAACTTCATTTAGGCCCATCTGCCAACCAGCAAACCTGCCAGAACAGATTAACGTCATGTTTGAGTCGAGCACCACTAGATCGGATTAGATGAAGGAGCCTCTTCCAACATTAGGTCGCCAATGGGGCCTTCGTTCCGCGCTAAAACCAGGCTAAAACTAGCGCAACCGAAAAACAATTTGCGGTTACCTGGGGCGTTTTGGCGCAGCTTCGACAAATATCGTGGTTTCGGCGCAGAAAAACAAAACTGTATCAAAATGGCGCAGCTGTTGCATCCCTGCTAGACACAATATTAATGAGAACCAACAGACAATAACGCCAAAGAAAGTATAGCGGATGTTATTTGTTGTAATTAGGATAAAGTGTGAAGAAAGTAAAGTGGACAAAAAGATAACTTACCGCCAGCAGGGACTGAACCTGCGACCTTCAAATAACGCGTCCGATGCTCTACCACTGAGCTATGGCGGCGGTCATCCTCCCGCCCACTTTATCGGGTATATATGTGCATTTAAACCAAGGAGTGTGAGTCAGCGCCAGTCGCAGCCATAGCGGTGAGTGTGGAACACTCTTTTTCTGCCTGTTGGCGTCATGTAGCACGTTATCTTTTTACGAGCTGGCAGCTGACCAATAATCTCTCGCATACTACCTGAAGGCATCAAGTCTGCCAGAACGAGACCCTCGCTATGAATGAAGGAAAGACAATGACTTTTAAGGGCTCGTTTCTTAGACACAATTTAATGAGATCTAACAGGCAATAATGCCATTGAAAGTACAGGGGATGTTATTTCTTGTAATTATAATAAAGTGTGAAGAAAGTAAAGTGAACAAAAAGATAACTTGCCGCCGGCAGGGACCTGCCGGCTGCAAGTTAGGTCCCTGCCGTTTGCCCGATATAGGCTCTCTCACAGGTCGTCAGAATCTCATACATCACTTCACACTTGCAGGGAACATAGTTCGTTGAATGCTTCTTAACACATTCCTTTCTGTTCAAAGCCGTCTCATTAACTAGGGAAAAATCTAGACGCCTAGAACACCGAAAGAAGGACGAAGAAGCACAGGGGAAAGAGCGTCTCATTAACCTTCTGGCATAGGGAGCTCAGCTTGTTGGGGCCGAGAAAACCACTTGCACCTCCGCTCGCCCGGCGGCCTTCTTGATACGGTGGGACACACTGTGCACACACGGTATCACCACCATCTTGGACTTTTGAAGGCTTGTGCGGACGCGTTCCTTCATGGACATTACCTCACGCAAATGGGCGACGGACGAGGACAGCAGGCTCTCCGGATAGCCACTCTCCTTAAGCCTCTGAAGTTGCGACCCGTAAGTGCCAGCGACCGAGTGGTGGCAGCAGCGAACAAGGGCATTTCTGAGAGCCCCACAAGTGATGGCTGGTTTCACAATTTTGGAGTGGTTGTACAAAAACGGTAGTAGGAGCTTCTTCAAGCATGGTGCATAGGACCAACATGTATGGTCTCGGTCAAAGTATATTTCCATGTCCAGGAAGCGAATCTTACCTTCGACTGGTAGCTCCGGGGTGAAGGTAAGGCCCAGGAAATAGGACCGGAACATAGTTGAAAATTCTTTCCACTTAGCACGAGGCTCCCTCTGGTTGGGCTCTGAATATCACCAGGAAATCATCCACATAACGGAAGATCCTGACCCAGCTCAGAGGCTCAAGGAGAGCGGCTATCCAGAGAGCCTGCTGTCCTCGATGTTGTAGTAACCCAGACGCACACTCGATGCCAACGAAGAAATGCTCGAAACACTCAACATACGAACTGAAGTCTTCGTCACCTCCCTCGACGTAAGAGTCAAATTCCCAAAACTTCGACATCTTGAGCCACTCTGTAGCCAGCGAGACGCAGGACAGACGCAGGCCCGACGCATGGTGCCGATGATAGCTAGGGATCCGACGCCATCGCTTGTCGCCAGATGTTGTAGTAACCCAGACGCACACACGATGCCAACGAAGGAATGCTCGAAACGCTCAACATACGAATTGAAGTCTTCGTCAGTTGTCCGTCGCCCTTTTACGCGAGGTGAAGCCCACAAAGGAACGCGTCCGCCCAAGCCTTCAAAAGTCCAAGATGGCGGTGATACCATATGTGCACAGCAGACACGTGGCCAGGATTTTTCCTCGAGGGTGGGGGGGGGCAAGGCGTAATTGTTCGAAAGAAAGTCTTTCCATGGCAATGAGACATCCCCCCTTTCTATCGACTGCCAAAGAGGGGAGGCCACTACCTACACTCGCTCACCCCCTCTTGGCTACGCATCTCAACAACTTCTCGAAAGCATTCGTGCTGGGGCCGGGAAGGAAGAGAGGCAACGAGCTTTCCGAGTTTTCACTATGGAAATGGTTCGTGTCCCCCAACTTAAGATATTTAGCATCAGTGACAACACAACACTCCACCACAGCACTGCCTCACCGCCGGCGCAGTGTACTTGGGACAGCGGTGGCGGCCGTGGTGGCGCTGAAGGCGCCAGCACACGCGCACCCGTAAAGTTGGCTTTCCCTCAAAAAGATGCTTTTGGCGCACGTAAGCGCGCTTGGCGAATGGGGGCGCTCATTCGAATGGGTCTATCAAACGCGTGTTCCCCAAGGGGGACATATCCGGCAACTGTATGAGCAGCTGATGCACGGCCATTTTCGGAACGTTATGGTAGCTTGGCTACCACTCAGTGGCACGGGGTAGGTCACCGCTCCTCTCCCCCCCCCCCCCTTTTGGCACGGGCAAACTTCACTGCACTCCGTAGAGCATATCACATTGTTCAAGGGACAATGCTCAAATAATCTCAATATCATGCTTGGTACCAAATTTTACTTTACCCACTATAACCAAGAAGACAAGCTTCAGAAGTATGCAGGCAAAGTTGCTTAAACAAGCCTACGGCTGTGCGATTTCGAAGTAAGGTGCGATGTGGAATTGGCAGCTTCACCAATGAAGAGCCAAAGCAAGCAGGAAAAAAACACGGCTGTAGATTTTTAGACTTGACATGTGACCGGTTCATCACACACTCGCATCCCACAGGGCAATACCATCGTTATCAGACAATGGCTTCTGTAGAGCCGCCAAGCTGTTGCGCTTACATCAAGTTGGCGATATAAAGTAGAACGGTGCTCAGGAAGGAGAGATGTTTATGACAGTAGATCACCTTTCTTTCGTTTCCCTCGTCGTATTCTCACAGGGCACAGAAACGCCATGACAGGTGCACGAAACTTAGCTCCGAAGGAACTTGCCGACTTTCATGACGCCCACCAGACTCCCGTCATTTACTGCACTGTTGCTGTTTCGTCGGTGCAGCTGTCACAGTAGTGGTTGTTACAGCTGTGGCAGCAGAGAAGACCAGCTAAATTCCTTTCCTAGTTCTACGGCTCAACGACAGGTTACGTCCGTAGTGTGCAGAAGAGTCAGACAGAGTTCTTCAATCATACCGACCGCCGAGACTCAGTCATCCCGAAACCCGGATTTGCGCGTGGACGAATCCGCGAGAGTAGCAAGCCGATGCGTCACCTGGGAGCGACAACGGAAAACGCTCACAATCGCTGAAATCGTCGCTATCATTGCGCGAGTTGCCGTAGCAAGAATTAGGAGAAGTATTTATCAAGAACGGTCGGAGAGTTCTACGGCAGTCTCCAATATGTAAGCCACAAACGTAAAAACACTGCTCGCGTCATCTTGAGCTAAGCGGCACACACAAACATTAGTTGGCTTGTTTTCCTGCGCACAGGTGACGCTGCAGTCAGCAAATACCCCAGATGTTCAGCAAATGGCGAGTTCGTATCCTGACACATGCGTGCATGGAGGAATGCATGCGTGTTTCGCAACTGCGTGTGGAGAAAATCGCAATTAAATTAAAATATTGCAGGAGGTAAAGCCCGGGCTAACGTAATAGCACACCTAATGTAACAAATACCTGTTTCATGTTTGAACAAATATTTTATTTTGGCCTTCTATATTTACGATACTGATGCTGCTTGCTAAATTCCACACGGTCGCCGTCTGCAACTACTATCAATCAGCGGCAGCACAGCGAAATAAGGTGCCTGCGGACGCGATGTCGTATTTCTTTCGAATAGGACTTAAGAAATTCGCCGTCGCATGGGGTACGAAGAATAGTAGAAATTGCCTAACGAGTCTGCACGGTGCAATAGCGCTCGCATCAAACCGGCACATTGCTACCACGTTTCCCGTCAGGAGAAAAGAAACGTAAGCTTCTACTTGTTCGTTTGCTTGAAGCGGGTGTCTTTCGGTCGCAGTTGATCCGGATTTCTTGACGGCGATTGGCTCCTTCGCGCAGATAAGCCAATCGCGACCGAGGAATTCGGTCGCGATCGGAAGTGCCGCCCGTGTGACACCCTGTTTGGTGAGCGTAGCGGGCGATTTATCTTGTTGCCCATCCTGATAAAGCCGAAGGGCGATAGCTGAAAGAATGATCGGATGTTTTCTCCTCTGCATTACAGCTTTGACGTAACCTTCGTCCGGGAAAGCGGTGAGAAAGTCGGCGCAGTTGGCAAAGTGGGCGACAGTCTCTTGGATGTCATTATCAACAACCACCTTGATTTCGATGGTTTCGGTGAGTCCTGCCACGTCAAGTTGCGCCGGTGCGGGCCTTTGCGGAACGTAGCCTTGCTTTCACGGAACGTAAACTACTTGCCAGATACGCTTTACGTTTGTGGTCATAGCTTGCGAATTCACCTTCGTTCGTGGCTACTCGCGATATCCACTTTTCAGATACTCCAGCCGCCGAGTCAAAATAAGCAGACGTGCGAGCGCCAATCCGCCTTTTTCACGATGCCCCTGTGCATGCGCCTTTCCCCTAGCGGGAAAGTGGCGAAACGTCTAGAGGCGTTCCTTCTGGCAATACCGGTTGTCCCGGCCCCTACCAAAACGGCAGAGGGCAGCACAAGAAAATGAAAGAAGCGGATTACGACCGCGTTGTTTGATCCGGATTACCGAACCTAGAGCGACCGAAGCCGTAAATGTGAGAAGCCCCCGAGAGCATAGAGTTTCCTAAAATTAACTAGAGGGGACTCTGGCGCTGCGACCGTTCAGCCACCATGGGAATGATGGGTAGTACACGTATTTGTCTAGTCTTCGTGCTTGCGGGCTTCGAACGCACTTGTGGCTTTGTTTATTGTTGTGTTTTGGTTTTCTTTCAGAAAAAAGAATGGATCGTTGTGAACTTCGTGACCAGATTTGAATTAGTGAGCCTAAAAGTTGTAAAGTAGTAAAGTGGAACTGCTGACTTTTGCTGAACTTTGTTTTGCGACAAAGCGGATGCAGGCATGCGGAGCCAAACGGAGCCAAAAGAACAAAGTTTAGACAAATCCGTGTACTACCCATCATTCCCATGCTGGCTGAAGTACCATGCGTTGCAGCTCCTAGCGCCAGAGTTCCCTCTAGTGTATTTATAGGAAACTCTATGCCCGAGAGGATGGATAGGTGATGCCATCTAGCGGGACCGAGATGTACCAGGCAAGCACAAAATTGTTATTGCAGAAACATGCTACTTCTGGTGTAAATGCCTTGCAGCAGCGTAATTGCGAATGAGTTGTGTTTTAAATCATTTTTTTCCTCTAAAACACTAGGCGTAAACCAACATGTCCATGAATTTAGTTGCACGCAGCGTCACAAGATGTCGGCAACCTCATTCGTTAACCTCGTATTCCTTCACCCATTTGCGTACATCGGGATACTGTACACGCTCTGTTGTACACCTCTGTTGCAATTTTGCCGCAGCGGTGACTGAATGTTATCTAAATTAAGTATAGTTTAAATGCAGTTATCATCATTTAGTGGTTTGCGCAAACGTTTACGTACATGCGTGAACATTTACGTATGGGAAGCTAAAGCTTCACTAAAACATGCGTTCCGGTAACATGGTAAATGCAATCCGGTATTCCGGCAACGTGAAATAGTGTACGTACAAGCTAAAAGTCACTACTAGCTGGCATTGGTTAGGTTCCGCTTGACTTGGCTATCATAAATGCTTTGTCTTCGCACACAGAAACATTAACTCAGCACACAGTTAATGTGTCACCTGAGACCTGCAGATTGCTTAAGTCGTGTTCAGACTACAGTCGCATCTGTCACAAATGTCGTATCGCGTAACAGCTGCATCGGCCGTTTGCGTTGCTAACGACCTAGTATGTTCACATTGAGCTTTTCGGTAAGGTACGTTTTTTACGGCGAGCCAATCACCGTTCTGAAAACGCGTTGCGTCCTCACTACAATTGTTGCAGCCTAGCAAGGTTCGCGTGTTTGGTCATGGCTGGGCTGGCTGGGCTACGGGTCATGATTACAGGCTATGGGCACGCAACGCAATAAACACCGGCGAACCAACTGCACAGACAAGCTACTGCATGACTTGCAAGACGCGCATGAAGACGCGGAATCTGGGGAGGACAGAAGCCCCGTAAACGGAAAATGAAAACCGAAACTGCTTTGCCCATTGGTCGTACGTAACGGTCGCATCAGTAGTTGTCTAAAAGTCGCGGGTCCGCCAACATTTACGCCTCAAACGTTACGTACTTTGCGCTAAATACAACAACGTCTGAACAAGCTCATTACGTTGATTACGTTTACGGTCACGATCCTTACCGAAGATCCGTATGTTGCGCACATAGTCTGAACACGGCTTTACAGCTGCACAAAGTTAGGAAACGAGTGTGCTACTCTTGCAGAGACTGGACCTGGCTCACTAGGAAAGCTGCTAATTCAGTCTCCACAAATACAACTGTGTTGCTGATATTCATAGCTTCCCACATAAACAGTGTGACCCAGGCACGTAGCCAGAATTTTTTTTCGGGGGGGGGGGGGGGGGCAAGGCCTAATTGTTCGAAAGAAAGTATTTCCATGGCAAAAATAAAACAAAAGTTGCCAGGAATATAGAAGGCCGGACAAATTTCGGGGGGGGGGGGGGGCGGACCCCCCCCCTTGCCTACGTGCCTGGTGTGACCAACCATACATGTGTAACTGCATTTACATATTCTGAGGACCGTCCAGCTTCGAAACTGTTGACGAGTATAACCCTTTCAGTCACGAATTATGATGCACTGTCTGCAATGCATCAAACTTCCATGGCATGATTTCAAGGCACTCAGTATTACATTTCAAGAAATAAAATGAAGGAATGTGTTGTTTTGTGTGAGTTACAGTAATTAATGCTAATTAGCGTGTAATTAAATATCTAATTATTCTGGAATCACTCAGCTTCAATCTTTGCATAAAAGGAACCAGCTATTAGGCCCAAAATGCATGCACAGTTAGTTTTTTGGTTGTATGCTTTTCGAGCGAAGAAAAAAAATACTCTTGACGTTGGTCTTGGAACGTCGCACGTCGAACGATCGTCGAACATGGTAGTGTCTCTAGCAAAGTAAGAATCTGCAGCAATATACAGCATAATGAAGTTAAATAGGCGCTAGTTGTCCACTCAGGAAGCGTGCACGAATGTGCACACAAAGTTTCAGGTCATTTGAAGAAACACGAGGTGCGTGATGCGACTTCGAATTTGATGTGTACATATGTACACACCGTGACTGAAAGGGATAAGCCAAAGCGAACAGTGACATGAGGGATATCTACATAGGGGCCGAGCACCTGCTGGAGGTCACCACTGTGATGGTGTCGCGCACACCACTGCAAAGGTAGTGGCCATCATGTTGGCGTGAACAGCGCGTGTAATACACAAAGGACGAGGAAACGACGAGGACTAGCCGAGGAGGACTAGACGAGGACTAGTCCTCGTCGTTTCTTCGTCCTTTGTGTATTACACGCGCTGTTCACGTCAATATGGAATACCAACTAGCCCGGTCACACACCTTGCATCATGTTGGACATGCTCACAAGCACTAAAGGTAGTGCTTTCCAGCCGGTCCTGCATACAAGAAGTCTCATCCCAGATGTACATCTGTAGAACCTCTCAATGCAGCAGTGATGAAGGGAAGACATCACTCATGCAACATTCCAACTCTGCTTTACCATGCCAGTTGACAAAAACAAATACAATGCAGGCCACACCCACACACAACATTGATAAGTAGCATCAACTCATGAAGCCATGTTAAAGGGACACTAAAGAGAAACAATGAATTGGTTTAGATTGATAAAGTGTGCTCAGAGAGCTCTTGTGTAGTTTATTTCACCACCATAGGTTTATTAATAGAGGAGAAAACCGAGTTCAAAGTTTCATTTTTAAATTTCACTGCGAACTTCCTAATTCGTGACGTAAAAGATTTCAAAGAGCATTTAACATATTTTGGCGCCACTGGCTTGACAAAATTTCCACAAACTCGTTATGTCAAGTCTCTGGCCCCCTCAGAGGGCAATGTACTTCGATTTAACCAATTAGGAACTACGTAGGCCCACGCAGGCGCCGTCAAAAATATGTGACGTCACGGCAAATGGTGCGGGAATTCGAAGGTGGCGTCGCCACCTGTATTTTCGTTTTGCACGTTTTCTCGCTTATTAAGCGTCTTCTCGCAGCAAGCGTGGTGTTTTTGGTATCGTGGAAGACTACTTTACCAATGCGAGAACAATCGCTTTGCTCTTTAGTGTCCCTTTAAGAGAGGCGGAATTTTGAACCCCGCCCATGACTGAGGCTTTCAAGGTTAAGAAAGTTCCTTCCAGTGAACTCGCAGAGACAAGATGGCAGCTCACAACTGAACTCGCGTGTAAGAAAGGCAGCTTCTCAGGTGAGACATGCAAGACAAACATTTATCTAATTTTATCGTTAAGTCATCAACATCAACTATGAAATAAAGGAGAAAATTTCGTCTATGAAATAGATGGAAAATTTCATCGTATTTGGGCTGCCCTCTCAAAACTTGCCATGTTCAGTTTCTGGCTTTATTAGTGCATATGTAGTACATGTCTGGCTTTGTTAGTACTCATAAAAAATTAAACTAGGCCTGAGCGACCAAAATCCATGGCACACAAAGCCACCTTATAGTAAGGGTTAATTTTTGGTATTGTAATTTGATAACCTTGAGATATTCCTTGCGCACATTTTTGTACATTTGGCCAGTTTGGTGCAGTCAAACCTTGACGTTACAGATATAACCAAGCTTTTTTTCAATTAAGGCATTGTGTGCATCTGCTGTGAAGCCTATGTAGAGTGAATGAAGGCCCACAAATAATGACAGTTAAAAATTCTCTAAGCAATATTTTGGTGGCTTGTATTTCTAGCAGTTGAACATATGACAAAGAAATACACTGCCCCTTGGAAATGGTGTGTTCTAACCAGGGCTGCGTAGAGGTACTCGGAAAAGTATTCCGCAATAGAGATGTGCTGGAAATACAGATACTGAGATACATTTGCCTGTGACGTAACGAGATATTTTAGAGATACTTTTACAAAAAAATGAAGAAAGTTTCCCGGAATACAAATACAAAAATACAGATACTGGAATGCATTTTTATTTCAGGGATGCTGATGCTCCACAAAAATATTTAAGTGCAGCACAATATAGTGAACGTTGTACTGCACTGAAACATTTGACAAGTCAAACATATCGCTCAAATAACCACCGAACACCAGTGCATTAAGAAAAAGTGTACATTTATTTTACACACAAGATTAGTTTTGCTGAGAAGGTTGTTGCGTTAGTTGCACTTAAGCGACAGCAGCTTCTCAAATAGGCTGTCTTCTAGACATTGTTCGTCAGGCATCTACACTAGACTTGTGAACGAGAAATGTCTCTCGACCGCTGCAGACGAGCACAACTTTGTGTTATAATAAGACATCCTTGCAGGCTTCAGGTAGTCGACTTCACCCACGATTGCCCTCTGCTGGTCGTGTACTTTCCTGTCTCTTTTTCTGTTTCCTTCCTTCGCGATTCTGCAGTACGCCACCTGTCCGTGTTATCATAAATACAGGCCAGAAAGTGCTGTAGCATGGCGATACGTCATCGCTTCGCCACTCTCTTTACGTAGCCAACCAGCGGCACACCTTTGCTTGGCTTAGCACAAAAAAGTCCTCCTTTCCCCCTTGGAAACACTTCAGCTCATTTCGAGAAAAAATAGTAACATGATACCTGTGTTGTGCACAGTATCGCATCGATATATCGTAAAAGTATTGCACTACTCAGATACAAATACATTTTTCAAGTGTATCTTGATACAGAAATGCACAACAGTATCTCTAAGATACTGTCGTGATACTCTTGTGTCGTGATAGTGCCCTAGCCCTGGCTCTAGCAAATGTAAGCACCAGCCCATTGCTTTGTGAGGCATATGAGTAGCAAACGAAATGTGCTTTTCTAAGCACTCGAAAAGTTTCACAACACGACATGCAATTTCATATGTAATATAGTTATGTTGCTGTAGTGCTTCAAGAAAGTGTGGCATTCTTTTGAGCATTTGGGATGGTTAGTGCGTCTTATTTAAAATCAAAACTTGGAATAATGGAAATCACATTGAGTTGCACTCAAATGTCCTGCCTTCTGTTTCTTGATCTATGTAGTGTCTACTTAGCCCAACTTTAACCATGAGTGGAAATCACGACTTACTGTACTTCTGAGCAGCCAAGCAAGCAGAGTGCCAGCGCATATCTCTTTTCTGCCACTAGGAGCTTTTTGGCATTGGCCTGTGGCCCCTGGCACTGAGCCAAGATGTCTCTGTGGGCAGGTATTGTGCTCAATGAAAGAAGCTTAGTGTGAAGCTATTAAAAATCCTTGAACATGGGGGCGTCACTGAAGCCGTTTTGACAAGCGGCAGCAACTGCCTACCTGAGCTTGTGTATGTGTGTGCATCGTACACTCTCCCCGAAGAGGAGGAGAGCGCAAGAAAAAAAGCAAAAGATATTGAGATAACCTGGCGTGACAAATTTGGGCAGCAAAAAGAGGAAGCACATCAGTAAAAAAGAGTTTTCGTTTTGTGTCTACCATATTGGATGAATTCAAGAGGCCCCTTTGAAACGTTTGTCTATAGGCTGCAGTGTATTAAACTGGTGAATAAGATATGACTCTATACTTTCCGTCTCCTGAGGACTGGAAGCTTGGCCGAAGTATGTAAAGTTTGAGCTCATCGAAGTTGTGAGCTGCCACATTAAAATGCTGTGCCACTGCATCGTCGTCGTCGTGATAACTCTTGGGACTTCGGCAGCAGCACAGAGCCAGCAGAGCGGGGAGAGCAAGACAGGCGGCGGCGCACAGATCAACATATGAGTGGGGGTAGTGAGAGTGAGTAGCTTGTAGTGTGAGTATATATGAGTACGAACATGAGTGGGTGTGAGTACACGTGAGTATGAACATGAGGGAGTAGCTTGGGGTGTGAGTATATATGAGTAAGAAGGTGAGTGAATACGTAAGGGTGTGAGTATGCGTGAGTATGAACGTGAATGAATAGGTAAGGGTGTGAATACACGGAAGTATGAACGTGAGCGAGTATGTAAGGGTAATAATAATATATGGGGCTAAACACCCCAAAACCACGATATGATTATGAGACACTGAGTACATAAGGGTGTAAGTACACGAGTATGAACGTGAGTGAGTACGTAAGGGTATAAGTATACATGAGTATGAACGTGAATGAGTACGTATGGGTGTGAGTACACACAACTATGAAAGCGAGTGAGTGCAGTGCCTGAAAAAAAATTAGGGAGAGTGAGTATTCTCTGGTAGTGCCGACCTGTGTATATGATATGCGCATGTTCACGAGAATCGATTCCACAGGCTATCTCAGCCGCGAAATTTTGTGTCAGTACCCCTTAAAGTATGCAACTACATGAACTAGTCCAGGCGTTCACCTTGCTATAGGGCTGCTGAAACGCGGCCTTACATTGTGCCCCACAAACAATGTATTGAATGAATAGGAGCGACACAAAGATATAACCGAGTTTTCAAGGTGTTTACGCGTCAAGGAATGCCTTCTTTTGATAAGGCAAATACACAAGCCACAAACAATGACCCTCTGCGACTGCCAAGCACTCGAACACCAGATACAGAGCAACACCAAAGAATTAGATCCGCACATAAAACTAGTCTCAAGGGAAGTTCTGAGCACAACTAGACAGAGTCACAAGCTAAAGAACTTATGCAGATTTCGCAGTGATGCTACCGAGGACTCCTGATTTGGAGCAATTTTTGGAGCAGTGAAATTTCAATTTTGGAGCACTTTGGAGCAGCAGAAATTTCCATCTTGGAGCACTTTGGAGCAGATAATTTTGCATCTGGGAGCACACTGGAGCAGCTAATTTTACATATTGGAGTGCACTAAAGAAGCAAATTGCATTGACATTCAAGCACCTGAATAATTATTAAGGGGCTCTTATGAAGGGCTAGAAATATTTGGATTCATTGCAAATCACGAAAAAGATCATCTCAGGAGAACTCCATATTTCTCTCGATAATGCAAAAATAAGGGCTCATGTAGTTGAGTGTTCTGGATTAACCTCTTCAGTGATTTTTCAACACTAGCAAACAAACAGAATACCGGATCAATAAAATTGTACTCTATGAAATAACACTCACATCTATATGGTTATCAGCAGACGTGGTAGACAAACGGCGTGACGTACAACAGTGCCTCAATGCTAAAGAGTCACACTGTCCCTAATGCATTTCCCTAAGACGACTCCGAAAGCCAGGTTCTTTTTCTTCTCGATTGATGTGCTGATCCTCCCCTGCCCCTCTCTGCAAGCTTTCTGCACCTCGCCTGGTTTTGCACTACCTCCCTGATCGGCGCACCGATGACGGAAGCAGTGCAAAGCAACGATATCATGTGATGATGTCATCACGTGAGATTACGATATATGACGCCATGATGACGTCACTAGTTTTGACGATCTGTGACGTCATGATGACGCCATCACGTGATGATTATTTTTTGCATAATTATATCCATTGACGCCGCCGACGGTCGATTTTCGTGTTTGATGAAGCATAGATCTGAGGCTTTCGCATTAATATTGCATATTGAACATTAATAGCCTGGCCGTTAACAACGTGGCCTTACATAACAAACTGTCCTCCGTCATGTCACCTCTGTGCCGCGCGCAAAACAGCTTCGCTTATCATGCACTTCACAGAATGGAATGCATTCCATTCTGTAAAGTGAGTATCCATGGATACTCATTTTTAAAATTGTTATTGTGATAGCAATTATATGTACACTCTCGACGGGTTTTTGCCATCGCCGTTGCCGTAATTTTCCGGGTAAAGTCCAAGTTGATAACATCACCCCGCGCCACGGAGAAAGAAGTATTTGAGGAGGAGAATCTCTAGGCCGCGGCAGCGCGCAAGGGCGGCACGATAGCGTCACGGCGGAATGCGGTTTACGCCGAAGCACGACAGATGACGCTTTCGGCCTGTTGCCATCTTTTACATGCTCTTCTACGGACGCGACGCATAAAAATCGTGATAGCCCCTCGTACAATCTAACATTTCTAAGATTTCTGTCTGTAACATCAATCGGTAGATATGACAGATATTTTAGCTGCAGTTACTAATCGATACTGCCAGAATTATAGGCCGTACAGCACTTGAAACGAACTGCTAGTAGTGGCCCCCGAGCAGACGACGTCTGCCGCCGCATGCACGCGCCCCTCGCTCTCACGTTGTGCGCGCGCATGCGTAGGTGGCCTTGGGAGGGAATGTTCCCTTCGCAATTTGCTGGTTTCTTTCTCTTTAGCGCTCTCGGTGGCTTCCGCGCGTTGCGCCGGCGGCGCCGACTCCTCGACGTTTGCGTGCGCTTTTCACGCCGCGACAAAGGAGAGTGTTTTGCAGATTTCGACCAGTGCTTCTTCAGGATGGGGCGGAAATGTTTCGTAACTGCAGCAGTGGGTACGCGTCCTGCAAGGAGAAGGTAATTACCTTCAAGAGAGAGAGAGAGAAATAGATGAAAAGGAAGAGGCAGGGAGGTTAACTTGGTGCGAGCGACCGGTTTGCTACCCTGCACAAGGGTGGGGATATAGGGGTCGGAAAGAGAGAGAGTGTGGGAATCGAGCGCGCCCTTCCCTTTGGCGCCTCGTTCCCCAGCTGGCGCGCGTGTTGGCCCCGCGCGGCTCGAGCGCCGGGAACCGCCGTTAATCGGCAGACCACGGCGGCAGCGCCAGGCCTCTTTGTCTGGTGCGAGCCATGCGTCAGCTTCCCGGCGCGCGGGCACGCGTCCGGGCATGCCTCGACATGCTCACATGCTCACGCCACCAAGCTAGCTTACGTCACTGCGCAACGCCTGTTCTCATTGGCCGCCAGTGACAACCCCCTTCCCCCTGGAGCTCGCTTCTGTCTGGCGCGGGCTTGCCCGCGTGCGTCAGATGCTCTCAGGCCTTGACGAGAGGTTGACGCGCTGCTGAGCAGGAGTCTTCTCGTTCGTGCGTTCGACTTCGGCCCTCGTGCGTGAGTCGTCGCGCCGTAGGCAAGCGTACTTGCTCGGTCGTGCGGAGTTCCCTATACGGCCTGCAAGCCCGTGAGTGTCGCACTGTGCTGCATCTTGGGTTAATAAACCCGTTGTTGTTGTTACCCTGCCTCGTGCGTGGTTTCTGCGCCGTGTCGGAGAAAACGACGAACCCGGCCGCAGCGGCAGTGGAGAACGTCGCGTCCCTACACGGTCGCGCTCGTAGGTAAGCCTAGTGCAAACCTATCTCCACAAGAGTGAGATAAAATAAAAACAAAACAAAAAATGCACACATGCACACACATGCAGGACGTCCTATCAGAGCCGTTCTGATAGACCGGTTGAACGCAGAAAGCGCATTAGCGCCTGCACAGCCTTCTTCTGTGACGTCAAGTCCTGTCGGTGGCGCAGGATTCTTTCTTGCGAAAGAGTTCGGTCGTCCAATTTGTCAAGCGCGTTGTAAAGCGACTGTCTCTGCGAACAGTACTGTGGACAGTCGCACAAAATATGCTTGTTTCATTTAATTATTGCAGCTTGTGACCACTGCGAAAGTGATGAAATAATTACCTTCAATGTTCCTAGTGACCCAGTGAGGTTGGAAGCGTGGGCTCGCTCCATACCAAGAAAAGACCGACAGCTGACGCCTCGTGACTACGTTTGCGAGAAGCACTTCTCGGACAGTGACATAGACAGGCGGCGCCATTATGGCGAGCTTGGTGGCGAAGTTCTCCTTGACGAATCGAAACGGTCAGTGTTGTTACGAGACGCCGTGCCTTCAATCTTTCCGCGCGCTGTCTCAGCTACTTGTCTGCTGTTCTCAAAAAAAAGTTACAGTTTCGCCGCAAGGCCGAAGCAATGAATGCGATAGCAAGAAACTAATGCTATATGAAGTGAGGCTCGCCAATGGATACTCTCAGTTTGAACAGCGCTCCTGTTGCAAAGGCGGCCGAAGCAGCGAAGGAAACTAGTGTGCTTCAAGTGTCGAGCTGTGACACTTGATAGTTCGCGCTCATCTTCTGTTTGTTCGTTTAGCGGCGTCCCTTGAGCTCGAGTGGCTTTCGTACGCTCCGTAACATGAGCGCGGACATCACGGTGAAAGCGTGAAACATCCCTCTTCCCCTCAGCACAAGAAAACCGCGCGAGCAGACAGCGGAAGGGCAAGGTTCTCCCTGCGCAAGTATAAGAAGAAGCGAGCGAGCTCGCCGACGACTTTTAAATGCGCCTTTCTTTGCGCCTTTCGCGCTCCTAACGCCATCTCGCTGGTAATGAAGAAACGCTTATAAGCGCAGCCGTCTCTGAGTCCGTCCAGCGATAAAGGGTGCGTATATAACGCTCGCCGTTACCTACGTGGAGGATCTGCGTTTCGTGGCGTAGTGGCTAGCGCCACTCGCTGCGGTGGAAGAGGTCCCTGGTTCGATTCCGCTCGGAAGCATTTTTCTGACTTATTTTTCTTTGGGGCTTTTATATATATATATACATACTTATACATATACGGTGCATGACGGCGGCGACGGCAAAATCCAGCCGAGACTGTCCATATAATTGCTATCGCAATAAAAGACAACGTGAAATTTCCACCATCTGGGGTTTTGTAACGTGCACCTAAATGTAAGCACACGGGCCTTTAGCATTTCGCCGCAACAACCTAAATCTGAATTGATGGCATATAGGGTAAGTCCCATCATTCGTTGAAATAAATTATACCGAACTCACCGAGTTCACGTTATCAAAAATTATAGATTTCGCGTTGTACAAAATATATCACGCTGGTAATTTTCCTGTATATGATGCCATTGTTCTCGTTCATTTACCGAAAAAACTTAAAGTGCGCATTAGCTTCGCCTTTAAGAGTAGAACGCAATAGCGTAATCGGGCACCGTGCGCATCGCCTTCTCATTTGCTAGCCTCGCCAACACCGGTAGTTCTGCGAAAGGAGCTGTTTAACGCTGTCGCGTTAAAATATGGAGCCGGCGAGGACGCACAAAAACACATCCATTCGGGCGCGAATCGGCGACGAATGGCCTTGAACCGACGAGCTTCGTCGGAGAGCGCGGTGAGAGGGACGCGCGCATTTTTCCTTCTCCGCAAGCGGACTCTCACGACAGAGGGCGCGTGAGCGCTGTGCCCGATTCCGTGACTATTAGGACGCCCGAGCGAGCGCAGTTTCGCCTCCTCATAAATTCTTGCTCCGTGCCCCGCGCATTCTACCCGCGGGTAAAAGCTCGCGAGCGTTGCCGACGAACGCGGCTGAAGCAGAGAATAAACAAGCCGGCCGTGTCCGTCGCACGGAGAGCGCATGCGATAACATCTTCCCGCGTGCGGGCCTGCCGTTGATTGCTTATCAAACAGAGAGGAAACGCCCCACCCGTCTTTCGTAAGGAGCATGAAGGGATGCCAGGGGAGGGGTGGGGGGACTGCATCATCACTCGAAGGGCTCAGTCGCTGGCGCGCGCTATCTCGAGCTATCAGGAGACGGCTCGTAAACTTGCTGTGCTCTCAACGCCTACTTCGCATTTAGGGAACTCACAAAACGAAAACCGCTTCGGTTCCTGGAGCGGCCATATTCCCTTAAACCAGCGTTTTGTTCAGCTACGCGAAATCGGATCCAAAAGTGTTAGCTGCTAGCCTCACTTCGTATAACAATACAATTTGTTGGTATCGCATTCATTGCTTCGCCCTTAAGCGAAACAGTGTTTTTAACCGTCAGCTATTGACCCTGGAAAGCGAAGGGCGGACGTGTAACATGGCGTAGCCGCTTCACATTGGGCCGTCAGCGACGGGCCCGCTACTGACAGCTGCGCATATTAAAACGCACTTGCGGCATGCTCCGACCAGGAGGCATCTTTTTATTAATGAGATGGCATTTTATTGTCATAGCAATTATATGGACACTCTCGAGGGGTTTTTGACGTCATTGTCCCGTATAAAGTCCAAATTGATAGCATCCCCCCCGCCCATCGTATGTTCTACCGCGAGCAAAAGCGCGCGAGCGGGGCTGACGAACGCGGCTGAAGCAGAGACCAAACGAGCTGGCCCATCTCCGTCGCTCTGAGGGCGCATATGCGATAACATCACCCCGCTTGGAGGCTTGCCTTCGAAGCAGAGAATAAACGCCCCGCTCGTCTTGAATGTGCATGAATATACGCGAGGGGGATGGGGGGTGTCGCTAGAGCAGCAACCTTGAAATTTGATTCTAAGGGCGGGTCGGGATCACTGGTGCGGAAAGAGCATCTCTCCCTGGAGCGGCCATATTCTCTTAAACCAGCGTTTTGTAGAGTTGCGCGAGATCGGATCCTTGCTATCGCATTCATTGCTTCACCTTTGCAGTGAAACTGTGACTTTCTTTAAAAAAAGCAAGCAAAAAATTCGAATCGGAACCCTAGCACTCACGAGCTCAAAAGGGCCGGGCCTTTTAAGGGTTATTTACCGCAGAGTGATTACAAACCCGGATGTGCAGGTGGAAAGAATTATGAAAAAGTTCTTCTGGATGGAGATCCATGAATAAAGTATATATCTGAGGAATATATGGAATATATCAAATATATGGAATATTATTCCATATATTTTTTGCTACTGATCCCAGATTTCATTCCACGATATCCAGAAAAAGAAGTGACAGGCATTTTAGCGGCACGCGTGTAGTTTACTGAACATTGCTTTTATTACGTGCCGTGCGATGCTTGAAACGAGCTATCAGCATCGAACAGACGTCCATTGATGAATCGCCGCCATACTTTCACGCTGCCGATTGCCCTAGACGTCACGAGCCACAGCGGAGAGCGCGTTTTGCTGTCAAGCCGACTTGTAGAACAGAAGCTGCGTTGGCACCGTGCATAGCATCATGGCTTAATCGCACGCATGCTCGAGCAGTTTATTCAGCGGAATAATTCTTGGTGCGTGGCTGTGACTGACGGCCCTAAGATCAAGCTGCACGTTTTGACGCGCCGGCGGTGCAATTGCCGGTGATAGATGCCCCCCAAACCCTAGACTCTGGTGCAGTTTGGCGCAATTTTCGTCGATATTATCAGGATGGCGCAGTAAATACAATTTGGCGCATTTTGGCGCAGGAGTAGAATCACTGAGATTACGGCGTGTCAAAACAATTCAGGAACAGGAAGAACATTGTTATAAAACCTGCGAACAAGAGTGGTAGTATAGTAATCTGGCCCATGGAAAAATATAAAAACGAGGCTATCAGGCAACTCGGTAACCACGCCCATTATTGAAAATTCACCTCCGACCCAACTCAAGAATACAGTAAGAGCATACAACATATGATAATGGATTTTCTAGCGATGGAATTTCGAGTACCGCATCTTGATGCCTCACCTAAAGCAAGCTTCTGCGTTCTTCCGAAGATTCGTCAGGTTTCCATAGATGAATTACTTATCACGCAAATCCCAGGCAGACCTATACTATCCAACAACACCCACTGATCTGCTACCAAAATTTCTAAATCATTTATCTAATCCACCCTTCCATCCTTTATCCAAGATACACCTCACTTCCTTGAGACCATAGATTTGATTAACGAAAAGCAAACACTCCCAGATGAGGCAATTCTGGTAATCTTCCATGTCTGCTCCTTGTATGCAAATATATCTATCACAGAAGGGGTTGAGGCGGTCTTAATGTCACGCATGGAAAGCAAGCAAACACATAATGTTCAAGTTTTTTCCTCTTTACTAAACTTAGTCCTCACACTTAATCATTTTGAACTACTAGATTCAACTTACTACCTATAAATTTTTGGCACTAATATGGGAACACCGTTTGCAGCAACATATGCGAACGTTTTTATGGGACAGCGAAAATCAGAGCTCTTCAAATAGTCTGCACTGAAGCCTTCCACGTATCTCTGCTTCATATATATTTTATGGTAACATGGCATAAGTGCAATGAACACACTCACTGACCATTTCAGCAAGTTTCACCTCAATATTTAATTTACTGTGCACCATTCTTCTGGTGAAATTAACTTCCTTGACACGACAGTATTTATTTAAAGAGAGAAATTAAGGACGACATTGTACAGAAAACCAACATATAGCCAGATTATACTAGTCATCACCCGCAATACTGCAAGCATGGGATATTTGTCGGACAGGCGAGGCGTATAAAAGATCTGTAGACGGTGTTGTATAGGGGTTTTGGTTTCACAACTTCCTTTCTTACCCACAGGGAGTGTAGTATCACTTTATATAGGTGTGCTGGCTGGTGATGCAGATTATAAAGGAAAGAGTGCAGACGTGGGTATAGAATGAGGGGGTATAGGATGGGGCAGTCAATGCAGGCATTCTCCAATGAAGCAATTTTGGACAGCTTCCACACATGGAGAGCTTCAGTGACAGGTGTGGCCAGAGAAACTAACGGCCTTGAACCTTTATGAAGATTATTGCCTGGCTGTCACCTAGGCACCACCAACTCACAGCACTCAGAATAAAGTTATTTCCTTCCTTTGGTTGACTTGTCAACGGCAACAATAACATTTGAGGACATAATTTGGCCACGAATTAAAACACACACACAAAGGGAGGAACACGACAGGATCTGTCATCGTGTTCCTCCCTTAGTGTGTTCTAATTTGCAGCCAAATTATGTTCTTAAGTAAATACCAACTAGGCCAACAAACAGTCTTGTTAAAACTATAACACTATTTCAGTTTATTCAGTGGTGTGGTATGCAGCTCTGGAACAATCGTGGCTGAGAATTGTCTTGTTGGCAGTCTTTACACATCACATAACCAGGCAGTACATGCAACTGTTGCTATGTCTCAGCAAGGCAGCTTGAGATTTTTCAGCACGCCTTATCATGAAGTCACTCTTGGCGATTGGTGATGGCAGCAGCCAAGTTTTTGTGTCAAAATCTTTCCTGAAGTTTTCTCTTGCGTTTGAAATGTCAAATTCTGCACAGAGGTGTAACAGTGCTTTTTATGTTGTTCCAGTGAAAACCCCAATGACCACTTTCTGAAAAAATAGGTGCATTGTGTCATTATTTAGTGAAGGTGTCCACCTGTGCCCTTTTGGTCCAGTTATATATGAAACTTCAACTTTTGCAATGATTCACCATTTACAGGAGCTTGTGAAGGGACACTGGCTTGCTCCACATGCCACTTGATATTCAAACCAGAGGACTTCGAGAGGCTCAAGGAGCACCCTTCGGATGAAGAACTAGACATGCTGGACCTTGCCTATGGATTATGCGAAACGTAAAACATTTAAGCACCCCCTTCTCTTACAGGGGAAGAGCTGCTTTCTTTCTAACAGTGCAAAGCCATTTGCACTGGCAAAGGAAGAGTTTGGCTTGTTCATATGTGTCCACTTGATATGTTTACAGCCGTCACTCGAGCTTCCTCAAGCACCTATTCCTACTGGAATCTGTGGGCTCCTCTCGGGCATAACAAACATAGCAGTTCAAACAAAGGCACTTATTGCACCTTCTGTACAATGCCAGTTACCCAATATAACGCAAATGTAGTGTGTCCATGCACTGCACGCAATAATTACACTGTAGAGGATAAAAAATTGGGCAAGATTTTCAACTGATAGCTGGCACTTGTATTGCTTCCTTTGTATTTTGAGTCCACTGGCGAGTATAAAGCCAGTAATATTTGCTCCTGCCAGACACCAAAGTCTGTCAAAGTCTCACGAAGGCTGCACAAAGTTATCAAGTTGGTCGCAGAGTAAAAAAAAAGTGTCATTCCAAAAAGTTGCAATACTGTTGAACAGGAACATCCCAAAGGTGATATTACATGACCATTTTGGTGTGAGGAACAACAAACACTGGCGAGACATTTCAATATGGCTGGCCATGGTTGCCTGTGTGAGCATAGGTGGTTGACGTGTCGTGTTTGCTATTTTTCTTTACAAAATAACAAATGCCGATGTTCGTGCTTCCCCATTATTCCAAGTCAGAACACGGCATGGTCAAGCTGAATTTACCACAAGCTCAGCACTGGAGCAATGAATGAGGTGCAGGCAAAAACAGCTCACAAAAAAAAATTAGCACAGCTTGCGCTAAGTCACACAAGGCTGGGTCACAGCAGAGATGGGGGTCACCTAGGTCGTCCAGGCTTGGCTAGGCTCTCTCTCCCTAGCCATAGCCATACTAAGATGTCTTTGAAATCTTCTTTTTAAGTCTTTCTCTCTTTGCCTGTAGGCAAACCTCGACCATAACAGCTCTGCACGGAAATGGGGCAAATTGCCTCATTGGTCCACTAGGGGCTGCTGCACTTTGCAGCTTCTGCCTGGGTTCATGATGATGACGGCACACCTCGATTACAGCAGCTCCACTGCAAAAGCATTGCAGCTAAAAGCATTGTGTGCATGGGCTCTGTAACGAACTTACCCAGGTTACCAGCCTCATGTTTGAGAAAGGTGCTTTTGACACATATATATGTTGCTACTTAAGTGAAATGGATTACAGTTTTGCAAAAAGCTCAAAAGAACACCCGAAAATGACTAATATGGCATTACTTATTGTTGGTCGAGTTACAGTGTACTAGAACAGGGGAGTGCTCGGAACGGCCGCAGCACCAATGTACAGAAAGTGAAGCCCGAACAGGGTCAATCCACCTGCAGCGTTACGATTGGCAGTCTGCAATGTGTTGTCGTTTAAGAGTTGCGCGCGGCTCCAGCAAAGTGGTGCAGGGGTAGAATGCCCGCTTCCCACTCAAAAGGCCTGGGTTCGAATCACAGCCGTTTCTTAGTGTCACCTTTTATAGCTGTGTTTGTTTTTTACTTTCTTTCTTAAAACTAGTTTCTGTTGCTATGTATTGCTACAAAAAGTAACGTAAAATGTGAAATCTTGTTTCGAGTCTCGTCTTCGCGAAAATCTTGGAGGCCATACTTTATGTTTTTGTTCAATCCCGGGCGGTGGCACTGCAACTGCGCTCGCTCTCAAATTTCTTCTACCTTACTTCACATTTTGCGTTACTTTTTGAACCAACACGTAGCAACTTAAGCTAGTTTTAAGAAACAAGGGAAAGGCAATACAGGTACAAAAGGTGACACTAAGAATAAAAACCCACCATCTGCAGCAGGGATTCGAACCCGGGCCTTTTGAGTGGGAAGCGGGCATTCTACCCCTGCACCGTTTTGGCGGAGCCGCACGCATCTCTTAAATGACGAGCCATTGCAGACTACCGATTGCAGCGCTGCAAGTGGATTGACCGTGTTTGGGGTTCACTTTTCGAAGCTTGTTCCGGGCGCTTCCGTTCTAGTACACTCTAGTCGGGTTTAAGGCCACAGCGGCCACAAAGCACCAAGACCATGTTGTTCTGCATATGCATGCCAAAATAATTTTTCTCATAGTTCTAAATTTTTAGCTGTGTTAGTTACACTATTGGTGTTCTTGTACAGCATCGAAGAAAACAGGGCATGCGCCTACACATGATCAGTGTGCATGAAATGCAGACCAATCACTCCACAGAAAGTTGGCAAGCAGCTTTGCACTCAAGTCATTCTTGTCTCAGGGTTAGAAGGGTGCCCCAACTCCTCCCTCAAAGCATTTGTTGAACCGCAAGGACACATTTTATTTTTGGGCACACCAACTTGGTTTTACTGTCAACTTGAATTTGCCCGGAAGCCTCATGTAGGCAAGCATGGCCTTTCCTTGAGCACTGTTTAAAAATGTGCCAGCAAACATTATGCTTACATACTGCAAAACTTCTTTCAATGAAGTACAAACAGAACAATGCTTAATTGTTAAAATAGTGTGTTGATGAAAATTTGAGTTAAGAAAAATGAAAATTCTGAATCCACATCTTAAGTGGAAGCTTTATCACAGGGCTGTTAATACGTAAAAAAGGCAATAATTTTACAAATGATTTGCGTACAATTTGTTGCATTTGATAGCTCTAGTCACTTGCAAATTTTGATTTAGGGCCTGTATTTTTTGTACTTTATGTGTTGAAAACTTTGAAGTTTAAAAATATTGTAGTGGTGTAAACTATAAATTTAGCATATAAATACGCAGCTCAAGTGAAATTTGTGCATTGTTTACAACGGCTTTGCAAAATCCTAATTATACAAATTAGTGGCATATATAAAATATGTCAATTGTTATGCCCCTAACCTTGCATCCTCCTTAGAACAGTAGTATGGTTTCACTTAGTAGCCAACCTGTAAACCTGATAATTCTTAAGGACAGTTTAATCTGCCAACAATACAGATATACCAGTGCACAGCCACTAGCATAGGCAGCCAGAAGCACTTTGAAAGCAGCCCGACAACAGGGTGAAGGGGGCTAGGAACAACAGCCCCCGTCAGGCGTCAGTGCCACAGAAACTTAGCCGCAACATCAACAAAACTTGGAGGCATCGTAACACATCGCAGTGAAGATGAACGTCCCGTTGAGCTTTTGTATTCTGCTTGCCCTTGTAATGGACGCCTTTCACATTTGGCTGAGCAATCGAATAAGGGCATATCTTGAGTGTGAAATTTTATGTTGGAGAGGAAACCACTACAAGAGTATAGATAATGCAGTGATGCTACCGAGGATTTCTGATTTGGAGCAATTTTTGGAGCAGCAAAATTTCCGTTTTGGAGCACTTTGGAGCAGCAAAATTTTCATCTTGGAGCACTTTGGAGCAGATAATTTTGCATCTGGGAGCACTTTGGAGCAGCGAATTTTATATCCTGGAGTGCAATACAGAAGCATATTGCATTAACATTCAAGCACCTGAGTATTATTATGGGGCTCTTATGAAGGCTAGAAATATTTCGATTCATTGCAAATCTCATGGAAAAAATCATCTCAGGAGCATAGGCGTGCGCACAGGGGGGGGGGCAGGGGGGGCGCCCCCCCTAATCACCTAAGAGGGGGGGGGCGCAAAATCTGCCCCGTACATTGACCCTTGCGATAGCAATTATATGGACACTCTCGGCGGATTTTTTGCCGTCGCCATTGCCGTAATTTTCCGTATAAAGTCCAAATTAATAACATCACCACGCGCATTCTAGCCGCGGGTAAAAGCTCGCGAGCGCTGGCGACGAACGCGGCTGAAGCGGAGATTAAACTAGCCGGCCGTCTGTCTCCACCGCACGGACAGCGCTTGAAATAACATCTTCCCGCGTGCGGGCCTGCCGTCGATTGCTCATCAAACAGAGAGGAAACGCCCCGCCCGTCTTTCGTAAGGAGCATGAAGAGACGCCAGGGGAGCGGAAAGGGGGGGGGGGCATCGTTCGAAGGGCGCAGTCGCTTGCGCGCGCGCTATCTCGAGGCATCAGGAGACGGCTCGTAAACTTGCTGTGCTCTCAACGCTTACTTCGCGTTTACAAAACTCAGAGCAAGAAAACGCTTCGGTTCCTGAAGGGGCCATATTTCCTTAAACTAGCGTTTTGTTGAGTTACGCGAGATCGGATCCAAAAGAGTTAGCTGTTAGTCTTACTTCGTTTCACCATACAATTTTTTGGTATCGCATTCATTTCTTCGCTCTTAAGCGAAACTTAGTTTTTTTAACCGTTAGCTATTGACCCCCGAAAGCGAGGGGCGGACGTGTAACATTGCGTAGCCGCTTCACTGTGGGCCATCAGCGACGGGCCCGCTACTGACAGCTGCGATTTTACTAATGAGATGACATTTTTAAAAAAGCAAGCAAAAAATTCGAATTGGAACCCAAGCACGTGAGCTCGAAAGGGCAGGGCCTTTTAGGGGGTATTTACCGCAGAGTGATTACAAACTCGGACGTGCTGGCGGAAGGAATTACGAAAAAGCTGTTCTGGATGAAGATCCATGGATAAAGTATACCTGAGGAAAAGTGTCAACGCGTTTCCACCGTTCGCGTGCTCTTCCATAAACGCGAAGCAAGGAAAATTCGATATTGTCCCATATATCTACTGCGAGCGATCCCAGATTTCATTCCGCGATGTCCGGAAACAGAAGTGACAGACATTTTAGCGGCACTCATGTAGTTATTACTGAACATTGCTTTCCTTACGTGCCGTGCGACGCTTGAAACGAGCTATCAGCAGCGTTTCTGGAACAGACGACGTCCGCCGATGAATCACCGTCGCACTTTCTCGCTACCGAAAGGCCTATAGACGTCACGAGCCTCTGCGGAGAGCGCGTTTTGCTGTCGAGCCGACTTGCAGAACAGAAGCTGCGTCGGCACCGTGCATGGCATCGTGGCTTACTCGGAACGCACGCGCGAGCGCTATTTATTCAGCGGAATAATTCTTGGTCCATGACTACGACTTTATTGGCAGCCCCAAGATCGAGCTGCACATGTTCTGACGCGCCGGCGGTGCGATTGCCGGTGATAGACGCCCCCAAACCCGAGACTTTGGCGCAGTTTGGCGCAAATTTCGTCGATATTATCAGGATGGCGCAGTAAATACAATTTGGCGCACTTTGGCGCAGTTGGCGCAGGAGTGGAATCACTGATAATGCCATCAGGCACAGTCATGTTGATGGAATAGAGGTCAAGGGAGTGCACGTCTTCTTTAGGTAGTGTGGCTATGCCCTATGGCTGAACATTGCAGCACAAAAGACAGGCTGCATGTGGAAAGGCTGGGTGAGTCGGATAGATAGCAGTGGATTCACTTTTGAAACATCGCCTCCACACGTGCATGGCCACTATTGATGAAGCCGTAGCTGTGCATTCGGTGTCGTGCAAGGCCCGCAGTCGGGAGGAGAGCGACAGCAGCTCTGATCCTCGAACCCACTTGTACCAATCATGATAACTAGAGACCAGATTTTAGGCAAATGCCTATTTTGTTCCTTACACCATTTTATATATGAGCACAAATTAAAGGCTAAGGAGGGCTTTTATAGTGTTTTTATAGTGCCTATAAATGCCTACTTTTGGCGTTCATGCCTATATGCCTATAAGGGCCTATAAATGCCTATTTTCAAAAACTGGCGACTATATTAACACTATTTAACTCAACTTTCGCTTCCCGGTGCATTTGAGCCCCTTATTGATGTTACCGCGGAACATTAACGGTTCGTAACCTTATGGGGTTCTACCTACTCCTCTAGTTCCACCAACTCCTAGAAACAACCGCTAGCAGCAGTGAAATGGGATGCACCGGCGAGCAGACGCCGCCACGCTGACATGGCGAATGCGAAATTGCGGAGAGCCATCAGGGGAGAGCAAAAGAAGAAAGAAAAATGTGATCTGTAATCATTCTAAAAAGACAGGGCGTGCAAACACGGACACAAGAAAGAAGTCAGGACACCACAAATGCCGACTAACAACTGAATAGATGCCCAACGGCGGAAAAGAAAGAAGGCACGAAAACTTATCTGCGCATGCCCATGCAGTAGGCGAACCTATCAATCCGGCACGCGT
Organism: Rhipicephalus sanguineus; assembly: GCF_013339695.2. Classification (NCBI taxonomy): domain Eukaryota; kingdom Metazoa; phylum Arthropoda; class Arachnida; order Ixodida; family Ixodidae; genus Rhipicephalus; species Rhipicephalus sanguineus. The sequence goes on along the minus strand of NC_051181.1, from coordinate 171,575,278 downwards.
GTCTGCCTTAAAGTCGTGTGAGCACAAAATGAGTGATAGCTTTAACGCACAGCTTACGCGTCTTTTAGATGTAGGTTATCCCCGTGATGCAGTGGCCACTGTCGCCGAGCGTTTAAAGAAATCCATTATGTTAAGTCCGAGCATGGTTGCAGAAAGTGATAGGAAGAAACGTGTCGTAGGTATACCGTACATTCATTGCGCATCTCACAGGCTAAAGAAAGTAGGAAGTAGATATGGCATCAATGTTGTTTTCACGGCTGCCAATAAGCTAGGTAAGATATGTGCCGCTGTGCAGAGGAAGAATGAGCGAGTAAAAGACAAGAAGCGATATTTGTTTTGTAAAACACAAATTCACTGATTGTCGTACAAGTGTGGTGTATAAGGTCCCTTTCAGCTGCGGCCGCTTCTACATAGGAAGACGGGCCGATGCATTAATCAGAGATTGTTGGAACATAAGAGATCGCTAACAGGAGGCTCACCTTCTAATCTATCGCTACATTGTCGAGATTGTAAGTGCACGCCAAAATTCAATGAATGTGCAGTTTTGTACCGACATAGGAATGAAGAAACACATCTAATGATTGAGGCATGGCATATCGAGAATAGTGGTAGCGCATGCGTGAGCCAACCATCGATTAACTTGCATAAAGATGAAATCAAATGCTTTAAAAGTTATCTTTCGCGTAGGCCCCCCACGCGTGCCGGATTGATAGGTTCAACATAATACGCCCTATCTTTTTCAAATGAATACTAACCAACTAGCTCAGCTCTTTGTTATTCTAAGTGATCTGTAATTTTCCTTTTAACCCTTTCCCTACCTAAGACTAGCTCAGCTTGTCCACAAAGTTTGTACCGCTCCAACCGAAGACGAGCTGGGCTCGTCCACACTCAAGTGTTTGCGGGCAGCGAAATTAAGCTATCCCGATTCATTTTGCAGAGTTCTCTTTGGCTTGAACAGATGGTGCAGTTAAAAAAATTTTTTAAACGCGCTCAAAACATGTTTTTTGGTCGAAAAAGGACTGGATTATGGTAACCGGAATTAGAAAATGGCGTCCTTTTTTGGGCAGCGTGTGCCGGCAGCAGCTTTTTTTCAAAAAGGAAAAGAAAAGAAAAAAAAAAAGACGCTTGTTCGCTGAGGTATTGTGGAATGAATAATTTCAGTTCTCCTGAGAGTGACACCGCAACTGCACAGAGCAACATATTTTTTCTAAATCATCGGATTCGGACGAAGACCGCGTCCTAACGTAACAGCAATAGAGGCCGATAGGTGTGAACAAACCCCCGCCGACGCGCCCAAAGCGTTCTTTCACGGGCTCCCTTGTCCTCGCGCATTATTTTTTTTAATTTCAGAGGCATTTTATGCAATGAAGACAGGAGAGGTTTGGGCACTTTTCGTGGTGTAGTGCAGTGAAGGCAATCCTCTGCATATTTTCAAAAAGATATTTTGCTTGTATCTGGCAAATAAAGCACCTTTAAATAGCTTTTTCTTACTTTTTTCAAGACACGTAGAATCAAATCGGCGAAGAAAAAAGTCTATATTTTTGTATTTCTTTTGGCCAAAAAACTCTGTAGGCAAAGGGTTAAGGTGTTCACCGCCAGGGGAGAAACTGATTCTACACGATTCGATCTGGCCAATAGGAAGAATCGCCTCCTTTTGCTCTTTTAGCAATCTGGATGTCTGCTTCTGCTCTACCCTTCTCAGTCATGCTGAAAAAAAAAAAAAAAAAAGGCGCAGAGGTGTGTGCCGATTCGTCAGTGGACACTTGACTCGCCATGCTACAAAATAAGCAGTCTGTGTTCTGCAAAGCGTGCATGACAAAGGACAACTACACGCGTCTACGTTCAACTGTTGGTGCCTGTGTGCCACCTTAAACAATAACATTTCTTGTTTTCCTGTCATAAATATACGTCGCGCTCGTCTTCCTTACTTAGCCTGCCTATTTTTGGCGCCTAAAATGCGCTTTTTTAATGCCTAAAACTCCGGCCTCTAGTGATAATAATGGAATTGTTTTAAGGGGGATCAACTGTATTGGCCTCGAGATTGAACAGTCGGCACCTAGCGGCGAACGAACGAAACCCCGAAGGTGTGGATGCCAGTGGCTCATTGCCGCTTCAGCAGCAGTATGTGCTGTGTTCGTTCTTCGAGAATTCACAATGCAAGGCACAGGGACGCTTTGATCGCTGTTGAGTAAACTCGTTATTTCCTTTTTGTTCATAAAACCAACCGCTTTTTGAGTAGCAATGCGAAAAGCACTTGTTTGATGCAACCGCACCACGTACGCTTGTAGCTTTTCAACGTGTTGTGAGGCTAAAATTTGTAATTCCGTGTTGCAGCACCCTTGCCTCCGAGCACAACTCTGACTCGGGTTGCGTACTGTGTCACACTTATCGTCGAAAGTGCCAAAATTGCTGCAGTGGACCACATCGTTGAATTCAGTGTCATCTCTTTCACATGCTGCTCTGACGGTCCTGCTCACGTTATCACATTCGTGCTCCAGTTGTCCGGGCTTTGCAAAGACCCACAGAAAGTCTACCTGAAGTTGAGTGACGAGACAAAAATAGCAGAATTGAACTGCTCACGCTCTGCAGGATACTGACAGGTCAAGTTGTCTGGATATGGTTGGTCGCGGCAAACGTTGCAATATGTTGTATCGCACCTTGCAGGGCAGCTTCTGCTAGTCAAATATACACTGAGGAAACTTCAACTTTGGCATTATATCGGGTGAAATTGATTTCTGGAGTCCTCATTTAAAAGGTTGAGAGAACAAATATATCAACATGGGCAGTAGCAATAAACTCGCTCATGCGTGTTTATTTATCGCTTACGCGGTCTGCCAGTTTCTGGCTCATGAAACCACGTTTTTTACTCTACAAGTTCATGCACAAACTGGACGAGTTTCGGGGCTCATATACTTCTCACAGCTGAGTAAGCACGAAGGAAAACACGCAAACTACTGTAAGGCTCAGTGATGCTTGTTTAAAAGGACCCGAAGGACTCTATTCATTTACTTGTGGAAGCCTGGCCAAGCCACCATGATCTTTCGCAGACTGCAGTGGTGTTCACGCACGTAGTGCACAGCAACCACACAGTCAACAAACATGAATGCACAGATCATATTGTATTTTGACTGAGCGTCAACACTTAAACCCACTGTGGTTGAAGCGCCTTGCCGTTCCAACACCTGACAAGCCACGATATTCCGCGTCGCCGGGAGAGGAATGGAAGCTTATCTCTGGCTCTATGCAATATGTGTGTTACTGTGGAACCAAACAAATCCTCCCCATGGAAATTGAAACATTTTCAGCAGCTACAGAGCGCAGAATTACGATATACAGTGACCCCGTACACTTCCACACTAATGGAGTGACTATGCTGCCACCTATAGGTCGATCTCGCAACCAATACTACAACAGGGAGTTGCACTAGCTTTAGATGCCCTGGTCAGGAACTTGTGCAACCAGACTTGCTTTCCTTTGTGCTGCTATAAAATGTTGGCATGGATACCATCACAATGTTTTTTTCCTGTTGTGATATTTGGGGGAGTTCGTGGCTAGTACACTATTGAAGTGCTTTGAATGCACACTGGTGAAGGTGCTGCAACATGTCCATTGTTTGCTGTGCACTTGCATGAACAGTTGTATGAATGTTGAAAAGCAGGTCATGACATGTTCCCTAATCAGCTCTTTCCTGCAGGTCTAGGCTTGGCTGCCAAGTGTACCTGACCAAAGAACTGAGTGGCATGGAAATCAAAGTACCTGCTGGTGTCAATGATGCAAGGGGAACAGACACGTGATAACACATCGGTGCTAGATTTCGTTGGTTATGCGTAGAAATACAAAATATTTTTGCAGCACTTTGCTTTAGAGGTGTTATGGGCCTGTGCTGCACTTGATGCTGACACAGAAAAGGCTTTTATCTCAAATGATTTATTCTAATACCATCCAGTTACACACATCTGAAGAGAAAATGAAAGCATAAAAAAAGAAAAACGCATAATTGCAAATGCTTCAGTGACAATCAAATGTTGACCTCATTCCAACTCGACAGCCAATGCATGTGAAAGACCTGGTGCTTACCAACCTAGAAACCACAGTCACAGGCATTCTTCATACATTACCAATGAAGCACTCACTGGTTCGGCATTCTGAATTTTAAGACCTTCGTGAAACAGTAATGTGGCGAAATTCTTGCAAATCTATGTACATGAGCCAGTCAAATATTGCGAAAGCAAAGGCAAGAAAAAGCACAGTGGTACAAAAGTAATGCATCAAGCTTGGCATGCACACCCTGTAGTGCATTTATATATTATACATCTGTACACTAAGTTAATTTTGAAGCCACCCTTTGGCAGCTGTAGTTTCAATAACATAAGCGTTCATTCAGAAAAAAGTAAGCAATCGTAATGCACCACGCTTGTACCATAGAAAACGTGACTAAACTTCACTCCTTGGCATACAAAAGCAGTCTTTTGCATCCACAAACCGCTTGCACGTCATCACAGGTGGCAATAGCACACACACACTGCCAACACAGAAGGGCTTGTAGATGAGGCTTTTCTGTTGAGGAATGAATGCACCAGCAGTTTGCGTGCAAGTCACAAGAGAACTGCCAAATCAGGGCCGGCATGCTCAGCTGGATCACGTTGCCTGCAGAGGAGGAGTCCTGTGCACAAACCACTTCACTTCTTCTACCGTGCATGTTACGACAAATCTGAAACAGGCAGAGAATCATAAGGAAAATATGTAAACTGTAGGCATAACGGTCAGTGACCGCCGAGTACATGAGCATTTTTTTAGTCAGCCTTGGCCCTCTCCTGATTTCACAGCAGGGACAGCTGAGCCGCCCACTGCTCCAACGTGTGCATACTGCTCGAGTCTGGCATTGTAGGCGGTACTCCCGCAATATGTGTAGTTATTAGGGTTGAATAACCGTCACACCAGGCTCTGAGGGCTTGATAGTGTGTGGGAAACACGGCAGACTGGTCTTTGAAACCAAGGAATGGCAAAAGAATCCATTTTTTTTAAATACATTTTCAGTTTCTGCAAGCATTCTTGTATCTGTCCACAAATTTTCACACTTCAGGAAGCGGTAATTGTTTTGCTATGTCATATTGACTGCCCGGATTTTTGGTGACGCCAAAATACAGAAGCAGCAAAAAACAGGGGCTCTTTACAGTTTGCCAGCACTTGTGTCCAAAGATCTGCAACCAACTTACGACCACCTTGCCAAAAAGAGAGCTTCTAGAAATGTGCTGATGGGGTAAATTAAACCCTTCATTTACTTGTTGGACTTTGGCATCTAAGGAACAGCATGCATCACTATTTACGGTTGAAACTGCAGATGCTGAGACAGTAATGATGTTCAACTGTGCCGATTTGGGAATCTCATTAGGTATCTTAGTGGAAACCCAGGCTCCCAAGCATCAGATGGATGAGTGAGAAGGACAGATACCAAGCCGCTGAGTGCATGCATGCCGTAGCCCAGAGTGTTCAGCTGGCCACTACAATTAAGGGCCACTACAATTCTAAACAGCAGTGACATATTCCTGGGGTACGCATTGCAAAATGTTCACATTCTACTTGTTATTTTTAAATTAAACAGTTATTTCTTGCACTTTTCTCAAAATGTAGACTTAGCATGACCGCTAAATTTTGAGGCCCACATATCTTGACATCTAGGGCACGAACAACTATTCTTTTTGCAATGCAAATGTAAATATGTACAAAATCCAAGTATAGAAGCAGAATTTTGAGCAGAACCAATTGTCAAAACTGCAACTGGAATGCAAGTGCTTTTTCAAAGTGTATAGTTCATTCTGCTGTAAAATAGTTAAGAATTGCACCCCCCCCCCCAAAAAAAAAACTGCTTGCATTATTTCAATCTTTAGTCATTAGCCTATATATTAGTCATTAGCTTTAGTCATTAGCCTATAATCTTTAGTCATTAGCCTAAGAAATGTCATTAGAAATGACATTTCTTAAATGTCATTTCTAATTAACCCATATATACCCAGAGTCCTACATATAGGACGCCTCTTTGATGCACTCTAACATCGCTATTTCTTTAGCTGATGACTAGCGCCACGTACAGCACATCAAGCAGGCCTCAATGATGCCTGCTTGATGTGCTGTACGTGGCGCCAGCTAAAGAAATAGCGACGTTAGAGTGCATCAAAGAAGTGTCCTATGTGTAGGACACTGGGCATATATGGGTTAAGCAGTTTTTGTTCTATCATTACCTTAAACAATATGAGGTGAACTGTAGTTATCTCGAGAACAAAAATAAGTTACAGGAAAACTAATTACACATTTGAAATAGTATGCGCAGATTCATCAACGTTGGAGATTAGTGATTTAGGAGACCACAACAGTCTCCAATTTCAACCAAAACCAGTCACAGAAATTGTTGCAAATGAAGACGAGTATACTGTTTCTTTACTATATAAAACCTAGCAACAGTTCTGGGGTGATGATTGCATTCACTTTTTAACTAAGCAAACAATCACCGTTTTGTGCCATATTCACGGATGATTGCTTTCAGAGATACTTTTCATTTTGCGAAGAGCCAGGGTAGGGGCCAGTTAGCTGTACATAGTGAAATTTTCGGTGTGCTACTAGGAAACAAAAGACGAGGTACTTGTTTTGTACACTGTGGTTCTTTTTACGTCGTCTTTCGTTTCCTAGTAGTGCGCTGAAAATTTCCCTATTTTCCCAATTTTGCGATGCAGTTGACAGGCCACGGCGGTCTGGCACTGTGCCAACCGCGCTACGTTATCACTCAGAGACGCTAAAAGTGATCGCTACCAGGCAACTCTGCACAATTTTTTTTTCAAGTATAAAGATTGAAATGAGACCCAGTGCAGTAGACTGCTACTCAGTTTTTGTTTTATTTTTTTCTGCTTCCCGGTTCTTGCATGTAACTTCTTGGCCACTGTGGTTATTAATGCGATAACGTTAAAGAGCTCGTGTTGCAGAAAATGCAGTGTCGGCTTAGGCAGCGTTGCCTGTGAACAAAAAATCTTGATGGATGCAAAGAATAAAAATCGGGGTTCAAGCTAGAGCTGCATGCATCCAAGTGTTCCACCACGAAGCCATGCCAGTGCTTGAAACGGCTTTGGAAAAAGACCCTACAGAGGTGTCATGTCAAGCGAGGAATCTCATTAACTCTTCGAAGCACACAAATTGTCTTTGTTTTAACCATACAATTTTTATGCAAGAATTGTGAAAAAAGGTTACAAAAAACACATCTGACACATGAAACTAACCACTGTACCGGAAGGGTCTTAGTACGTACAGTATAACCTAGTTTCAATGGATCCGCTTACAACAGATATTCGGATACTACAAACCAATTTGCGGTGTTATGCCAATCTCCCTATCTGTTCTATTGATTGAGCTTCGTTTACAAGAAATTCTGGTACAACGGACGTTCGGATATAATTAACTAAAATGCGAGGCCAGCAAGGTGGTCAAGACCCCTTTACAACGGACTTTTCTGCCATGAACATTCCAAATTCAATAACTTCCGACTTCAAACATCACTTGGCATACTTTCGTGACGGGAACAGTGCACTGGATATCGACATACCAATTTAAAGAACAAAGGCCACCGATCTCCAGTCTGTCTATGATCAGTCATGCCTAGCCGCGGCGACAAAAAATCGGCGCGCAACGCACGAGATTGCTAGCTGCTGCCACCACAGCTCCAAGCAGTCGCTGCATGGTGAGCTTGGCTGGGAAGTACGCTGCCGAAGCGTAAATTGCCCATCCACGGTACCGAGGAGCCAGTGGCCGCAATGTGATTCGTTGCTTGCGACGGAGCACATTGCAGCTTCTTCGCTTTCGCATGTCCCCTAGCATGGTGTTCTTGACCGCAAAGTTCGGTTTTGTCTCGTACGTGGGTGCCGTGAACTTAAGTTAGGCCTAGCCACGACTTCGAGCAGAAAGCTCGGCTGCAATGTGTGTGGCCATGGTTCCCAATGTTTCAAAGTACGTCAAGCTCGATCGTGAGTACGAAGAGTTGTCCCCGGATGGTCTTTGTCACGAGGTCCGAAGTGCTGATGAGCAGAACCTCTAACCGCGGGTCCGACGAGTCAATGCTACTACAGTCGGTCTGAGACATGCATCTGCGATGTTCGTGACGAGTGCGGTGCGATATCGTAATCTGACGATTGAGCTTCCACTTGAAACTGCCAAAGTAAAGTGTGTTTATATTCTAAATGACCGTTGACTTGTGAACACATATTGACGCACAAGCAGCAGACGACGCTCTCCCAGAGCGAGCATTGGTCCAATGGCGAGACGTGCTGGAGCAACATGGCAGAACCAGCCAATCGGAGGCCTCGAAACGAGCGTCAAACGTTTGCTTTTTATACGCTTGTCTCTGAATAGAGGAGCTAGCTGAAGCAAGGAATTTGAGTACGGAGAAATGCTCTTTCCGACGAGCCCAGAATGGCGGCGCCTGGTTGCGCCTTTGCGGAGCTATAATTGCCTGAAAAACTCTGAGTTTTTTTTTTGCGATTATTGCATTCATTTTCGCCACCTCAGCAGGCGCAACAAATTTTTTACAGCACTTCTATGTAGTTTTCAGTGAAGATATTTTGGAATCAAATAGAAAAAGGGCTACAGAAACTGAATATGTGACTTTCAAAAAATCAATTTTTTTTCTTAAATTTTCCGCGGTAAGAAAGCCGCATCCCCCATCAATAAATCCGTTCTTTGACCGTGTTTGTGACTTGTAATTCTCTTCGGTTGTAAAAGACCCATTCAATGTTTACATAAAAGTCTGTAGTAACAGTACTTGGATTTTACATACTCCCTTTACAACAGACCAAAATCCTCTTCACTATAAAGGTCTGTTGTAATGAGGTTATACTGTATTTCACATGCGGTCCTTTGCAATGTAGCGGCATACTTTGCGCTTTCCCCTTTGAAAGGTTTTTTTTCTTTCTCTTCCAAAGGCACAACGGCACATTGACATTTCGGACAGCCCAGTTGTTCTCGATGGCTGTGCCTTTGGTGTTGCATTTCCCGAATCCTCAAAACGCTGCGAACACCATGTTGGCCAGTAGAATATAGTGCTTGTTTTTATTTTTTTCTGTGCGTTCAGATTAGTATCAAACAGAATCTTCTAAATCCACTCAAGCATTCATAAAAGGCTAAAAATATCAAATGGGGTAGTACTGTCCATTTCAAGAATGTCGGGTGGCAGTGCGCAGTCATGAAAATGTTAGCAGCAGAGACATCCGGTGCTTTGTACTCCAGATGGGAACCATTTGGACTGTGACGGTAGAATCTGCATCGTTTTTGGTGTCACATGCGTCACTGACATGAGATCGTAGATATCCCCTTCCTCACCTTATTTGCTATCGCTAGAATTGTCGCCTCCAGCAGAGCTGCTAGTGTTGGTTGGAATACAGTATAACCTCGCTGCAATAAATCTGTTTACAACAGACATTCGGATACTACATACCAATTTGCGGCGTCATGCCGACCTCCATATTTGTTCTATTGATTGAGCTTTGTTTACAACGGATTCTGGTACAACGGACATTCGGATATAATCGACTAAAATGTCGCCAGCAAGGTGGTCAGGACTCCTTTACAGCGGACTTTTCTACCACGGACATCCAAAATTCAATAACTTCCGACTTCAAACATCGCTAAGCATACTTTCGGGACGGGAACAGCTCGCCGCGTATGTCAGCATACCGATTTAAGAACGAAGGCCACCGATCTGCGGTCTGTCAATGATCAGTTATGCCTAGCTGTAGCAACAACAAATCGGCACGCAGCGTGCTTGGTGTTGCGTTTTGCGTGATGCGCGAAATTGTTAGCCGCTGCCACCGCTTCTCCGAGCGGTCGCTGCGCAGCGAGCTTGGCCGGGGGGTCCGCTGCCGATGCGCAAAATGCCCATCCGCGGTTCTGAGGAGCCAGCGGGCGATGTGATTCGTTGCTTGCAACGAAGGACATTGCGGCTTCTTTGCTTTCGCATGTCCACTATCGCAATATTCTTGCCCGCAAAGTTCGGATTCGTCTCGTGCATCGGCACCGTGAGCGGAGCTAGGCCTAGCCACAACATCGAGTAGAAAGCTCAGTTGCGACGTGCATGGCCGCGGTGCCTGATGTTTCAAAGTACGTCATGCTCGATTGCGAGTACAAAGAGTTGTCCCGCGGTGGTGTTCGTCATAAGCTCCGAAGTGCCGATAAGCAGAACCTCTAACAGCGGGTCCAACGAGCCAACGCTATTACAGCCGCACGTCTGCGATGTTCGCGACGAGTGCGGCGCGCTATCGTAATCTGATGCTTGAGCTTCCACTTGCAGCTGCCAAACTAAAGCATAATTATATTCTAAATTATCGTCGACCCGTGAACACAGAACGAGTGTGAACGCGTCACTAAGTAGCGCAATTTTCGACAGCCATGACCTCGCGACGCACAAGCAGCAGACGACGCTCCCGAAGCGAGCATCACGGCAGAAGCAGCCAATTGGAGGCCTCAAATTGAACTTCAAACATGTGCTTTTTCTGCACTTGTTACTGAATGGAGGAGTTAGCTGAAACGGAGAACTTGCAGAACTGTAATTTTGAAAAACGCTTGTTTCTTTTTTCTTTTTGCTATTTCCGCAATTTTCGCCAAGTCGGCAGACACACAAAAAAAAATTTTATAGCACTTCTACATAGTTTTCAGGGAAGATATTTTGGTATCAGATGGAAAAAGGGCTACAGAAACTGAAAATGCAATTTTCTAAAAATCGCATATTTTTTTGGTGCCCCGTTGAAAATAAGGCCATGTTTGTGACTGAATTCTATCCGGTTATAACAGACCCATTCAGTGTTTAACATAAAAGTCTGTTGTAAGAGTACTTGGATTTTACATACTCCCTTTACAACAGACTGAAATCCTCTTCACTATGAAGGTCTGTTATAATGAGGTTATACTGTATCTTCATACCGAACAAAAAAAAAATGCCCCCACCTCCCCGAAGGGAATCGTGAGGAAATGCAAATGCATTTCTTGCGCCGAGAGTACACGGCGTAGTAATTTTAATGGCGTAAAGCTGGACACATCGACGTGCTCAAGTGTCTCCCTTTTGGGCGTCTCTTTCAACGAACGCTTCCTACGTGCGTTCGTAATCACCTCAGGGATGTTGCCACCACCTTCCATGCAGCACAAACGTGTTTACTACGCGCTGTTTTCAGGCTGTGCCAAGGCAGCACAAACGCTACAAACGCGTTTCAAACGCACTGCATTGAGGCGGTGGCGCAGGGAGGAGAGAGAGCGAACGGCGAGAGAAGGAGCGGCTAAGCACTGCACCTACCCTCTCCTACCCTCTCTCCACACACGCGGGAGCTCCGCCGAGCTCCCGCGATGCGAGCGCCCTCACACGCCAGAGCGCGCTCCTCCTCTCCACTCACTCTCCGCTACTCCGCCCACACCACCTGCTCCGGTTGCTAGGGGCGAGGATAAGCGCGCGCGCCCGCAGCTGTTGCTATGGGAGAGGGAGTGAGAGCGGAGAGGCGCGCGGACAACACCGGACGCCTGACATAGCCAGACTAAGAAATGTATTCGCATTTAAAAGGCGTTTTTGGCATAGAATGTAACTTTATGGCGAATTTCGCCTGTACAGCCTGGGACCCTACTTCTAACCCCTTTCATGCACAGTGGTTAGTGTAGCTGACTACGATAAAAGAAGTCGTCATACATTATCAACCTGGTGCACAGCATATTTTTACCAACATATTCGGCAAGATACAGTCTCGCACTGCATGTTACACACAGAAAGGTTCCATAGCTTTGCACATGTGGGAACATTCAGAGTCCAGTGCGGGAAGTGGCATGCTGGCTTTAAGGCTGTTGTTTAGCAACAAGAAAAGCTCCCCTAGAGAGCTAGCACCACCTTGCGCACTTTCAGAGAAGACTAAAGGTGAAAAGCAATCGCTTGCTTAATAAACAGCTAGGTGGCACTGCAAAAATTTTTGAGTTGCCTAAAAGAGACGTAATATCACGTGGCGGAAGGTAGAATCGCACAAGCTGTCACAACAGGTGGCATAACGAGTGGACGGTTTAAGGATGCCCATCTTTTTACTACGGACTCGGCTATAATAGACCTTTTTCAAGCACACGAGCGCCACCAAGAGGCGCGCAAGAGCTCATGGGAAAAGTGTGTACGCCGCAGCAGCCGCCGCGACGAGCGTGTGGGCCTTGCACTTCTACTTTCCGCTTGCGCCGTACCAGCACTTCTCAGATTATTTGGCAAGGTGCAACATATTACCGCCGCGTAATTCAATTCAATCACCAACTTCTTCACTCTTTAGCTGCGACGGCCTGTTGGACCAGCTGAGCGACTCAGAAGTGTCACTTTTTTTATGTGTGGCACCAGTATGCCCATTTATTAAACAAAAAAAGATACAACTCGATTTCGTATGAAGTACAGGAGCAGTCTATAATTCGCAGATGCATTTGGAACCATCGACACTGTCGACGATTCAAGAGTACATTAGAAAGTATAGTCGGCATTTAGTAAAATGAGATCGCTCGCACCATAGTTAAAAACGATAATTGTCTATCACCTTTTGTTGACAGTAACTACAGGTGTTGGATTTTACAAACGCCAGTAGTGTTTTCACGTGTTGGCTCACAGGTGACCATACCATAGATATGTAATATAGTCATGAGTCTTGGATGGCAAGGCTAAGGACATTGTCTGCCTGACTGAGGTCTTGAAGGAAAGAGGATGACTTTTCAGGGCTTGTTTTTCTTTGTTAGACACAGTATTAATGAGAACTAACAGAAAATAATGCCAAGGAAAGTATAAGGGGATGTTATTTGCAGTAATTAGGATATAAATGTGAAGAAAGTAAAGTGGACGAAAAGATAACTTTTTGTTACCTGTACAATGCTCCAGACTGATGGAGCACAGAATAGAAGGGCATACCATAAAAACCGGAATACAGGTTGAACTGCCCACTTCTAACTACTGAAAATCTAAAGAAAAAAAGGGGGTACATGGAATGGCCAAAGTATAAGAAGCGCCCTTTAACGCAATTTCAAATTGTACAGAGTGAAAATGCCATTCATTTACACGCGTGTTCACACGCAAGTTCCACATGGCAGACAGCCAAAAGATGGGCTCAAGCATTATCCTCGTAAAACGCCACGACCGTCTTGACAGCATTAATTTAGATGCACTTTGAGGTCTCCGGTAGCAATCACGACGTGAGCGCGGCTCCAGGTTAAACTGTGCGACCTTTGTCTCCAGCTATAGATACGCTGCGGTCTGGCACCGAAACAAAGTTTTCTTCTGATCACTGCATGTCGTGCTGTGATCCTTCAGCATCTGCCAGCAGCAAATGCTTCTGTGGTGCACTTAATCTACCCGCTGATCATAGCCATACGTGCCTGCCGATGTAACCAGAGCTGCATCGCAGGAAGCAGCAAAGAAACAGTATCCCCGAGGATGGAGCAGCGAGAACACCTGTGTTAAGATAAACTTTCAGTAACTGTTTGTGATTCAGGGCTCCCGCTCCCCTGAGCTAGCATCCCAACACACTTTCACACACTTCAGAACAAATTTCTTGGTGCCTTCGCGAACTCGATCACTGTTTTCTTGAATGTTACGGTGAACTGCCATCGGCCACTGGTCGAGAAGAAGAAATAATGCACCTCCGAACTCAAATAGATTCACAAGACAAGAACAAAAGCGCAAAGTGAGACCGCCCACGGCACAAGGCTGGTAGTAAACAAAGCGACGCCGATGATAGCGATAGCGATGGAGGTGGTTGACTTCAGTTGCCCATAGTGGCCAGACTTGCCAAGTTTTTCTGCCAATGACCGGTACGCAAGATGGGGTCAACTTTCCTAGGGCTGTTTCTTGAAAAAAAAATTCGACCTATATTCCGGTTTTTAAGGTACATTAAATTTTTGCAAAACCTTAACAAACAGCACAAATTATTGGTACAGGGAAATAAAAAAATGAATAACCTTACAGAACTTCTATGCAATAGTTAAGAGCAAAGCAGTAGGATGTGTAATAAAATAGATGAAGGTTTTCAAGCACAATATCACACTGACAAAATGACAATGTGACTGACTCAATAAATACTTGCGCATATAGCACAAACCAAAAACGACACGTGCAATAAAATAAACCTGTTAGCAGTGATTCAGTCGCAAGTAGATTCAATAACAAGCCCCTATGGCATTAAATGCCATAGAGTCTAAATGCAGTTTGCTAGGGCGAACTGAGTTTCTGGAAGACCCCGAGACCCCGTGTTCAGGCTGGGTGGGGACACCCCTCGCAACTGTTCCCTTCCTCAATTGTTTTGAATTCTTTAAAAGTTGCGACGATCATGCGACGTTCGGGTCAGCAGCCAAGCACGATAACTCTGAAATCTGAAGGCCTTCCGAGGAGCAAAATTTTATTTAAAAGCATGATTTCAATATGTAATTAAAGATAAAATCTATATTTATAAAAACAATCTGGTCGCAATGACAATATGTTTGTCCCCCCTTGAGATTTTTCTGGATCTGCGTCACCGCTGAGTGTTAAGCGGAAAGGTATCTCTTGCATTTTCATATATCACATTCATATCAGCACATTGCAAGTAATCATTGAACAAAGAAGAGTTTTGTGTTCCGGATTATATCCCTCACGATAGCACGTTTTGACTATGCCGGCACGCGATAAAACGCATGCCGCTTAATAGCTGCATCCGATATACATCCGCTCGGTAATAACCTACATTATTCCTTTCAAATTTCATGTGTAGAGATACATGCAGGTGCATTCGGATACGTGTAGTATTTATGATTTAATAGCAGTCAACAACTCGACATACACACTTTTCCCATAGTGTGGGGTATTCTGGGATTGCTTGGAAAAGGTCTACCTACCACTGTCCTGGACGAAGTGTGCAGCTACATTTACAGAGGTGTGGCAGGGCAATTGCGCTTGTGGTGGGTGCCCTAAGATGCACAGTTGAGGCATCCAACAAGAAGCAAAGCATGGCAAGCACATAAGCTCATTTGAACGCCATTCCACGCTTCATGCAAAGCTCTGAAAAATGTATGGGTATTTTTCTCTGTCCATTCTTATACTTACAGTCAGCTGGAATTTCTCAATCAATTTTGATGAAAGTTGCTGAGTTTACGTATATATGTGTGCTGATTTCAAATATGCAATTAGTAATTTTCAATATAAGGTGTAATTTTTATAATACAATATACTTCATGTGCTTTTCGGGGAGCAAGATTTTTCCTATACTGACAGTTACAAAGTAAATCAGCATATCACAATAATCTGGAATCAGAACTGTGTCCAGTACGACAAAAATGGATGTTCTAAGCACATTTGAACAAAGGTTATGGTACGTCGAACATTTGCACCCAAATCCCAGCTTGACAGCGACTCAATTGTGAATTGTTCAAATGGGTCCGACTGCATACATTTCCGATTCCAGACTATAGTGATATGCCGATTTACTTCATAACAATCTCAGTTTAGGAAAAATCTTGCTCCACAAACGACACATGAAATATCTGGCATTTGAAAAACTACACATTGTACTAGAAAATTATATGAATATTTGAAATCAGCACACTAATATACATAAACTTGGCAATTTTTATCAAAATCGATCAAGAAACTAAAAAAAAAAAAGTAGAGAAGCACTCTTGACATTTCAAAGCAAAGAAAGAAAGAAAAATGCTTACAGCTGGGCGTAGCACCCTCAAACCGCTTCTGAATTTGGTCGTAGGTAAACTTAACAAACGTGTCGTACTGTTCTGTAAGGAGAGATAAAATATACAAACAACTTCAGTAGACAGTTTATCAAAATCACCATTTTCAGCAGCACAGCATTTCATCAAACTTGCACAACAGTAACTACCCTGTGAATATAGGCAGCACCCTGCCATTCAATACTGAAGATGAAAGCAATGTACAATTGAGTCAACAGTGTAGTGTGATTAGATGTGCATCCAAGGTTTGTTCATGGTGCCATGCTTGTGTATGTAGAAAATACTGCATGCGAGCCCAGGTGAAATAAAGAATGATGTACAAGTTTTAACAGATAAAAAAGGAGTTCTGGGTGTGTCCAGATAAGATCGAACACGAGGTCCCGGTCACCATTCCAGATTTTGATGAAATTTACTGTAGGTCTAGGCATTACACCCAGAACAATGGTTTCTAAGTTTGGCGAAAAAAATATAAGAATTTTGGCCACAAAAAACCACTTTTCTGACAAGTTCATGATTTCTGAATTTTGAGCACACCTAGGGAAAAAACGGTGCACTTCATGGTCACAATATTTATTCCCCTCAAAGAACAAGTGAAATACAATCCTATGAGTATATTATTTCTCTTGCTTCTCGAAGCACTTTTGAAGCAAAAAAATGACAAACTTGGCAAATCGCACAAAATACCTGTATTTCAGGAATTTATTGCTGCAAGCAAGTTAAAGTGAGGATAATAAAACTCGGTACATATTAACTATATTTTCGCTCTCTTTTAAATAATTTGCCTGGATTTATCGAGCTCCGTTTTACCTGATAATTGGGCTGAAACATGACTTACCAAAAACGCCAAACTTTCAAAATAGTTTTCTCATAAAAGCATTTTTAATTTTTTTTTAAATCTGATTGAAGTCAAGGAAGTCGTCTACCATTCTGCACAAGAAAACGTCGCATTATTTTGGTTGCTAACAAGTTACAGTGCGTCAAATGTGACCAAGCCAGCCTAGCGCCCGCGTCGTTCGTTATGTGCTGAAACTCAATGATATAAGTTGTTAAAAATACTTGTACCTGACATAATCACAAAGCAGCAGCTCCACACCAACAAATGCGCAGCCAGGTGTCGTGGTTCATCAAGCTTTGTCTTGTG
The DNA here is from genome assembly GCF_013339695.2 of Rhipicephalus sanguineus. Lineage (NCBI taxonomy): Eukaryota > Metazoa > Arthropoda > Arachnida > Ixodida > Ixodidae > Rhipicephalus > Rhipicephalus sanguineus. The sequence continues at coordinate 171,558,396 of NC_051181.1, read as the reverse complement.
ATCGGCCGCTTGACAAACCCGCAGCAGCGGCCGCTCTATGCTGCAGGCGCTCACATTATACATGAGTGCCGCTTCGACTGCGGATGAACTCCGCTTGCGCGCCAAACTACGCCCAGAAGACAAATGACAGAAGGAATGCATCACTGTGAAAGGTAAAGGCTGTTAAGTGCCAACAAAAGCCCTATTATACAACGAAAACTCTGCAGGCAGTTTTGCATTGAGCGCCTTCAATACAGCCCGCATGTATGTTTTTCCCTGCTGTTATGCCCGCAGCCGCAAAATATCGTGATAAACGCTCGACTTGCGTTGAATATTCTATGTGCAGAACGCACAACAATAAAGTATTGTAAAAGCGGTTCTTTAATGAAGCAAAGGACTTGGACACACTTCTTTTCACAGCCGGCTTGCACAAGTGTTCTGGCATGAGATGGAGAACAACTGCAGTTTGAGCTGTTCGACGATCGGAAGCACGTATGACAGCTTTCTTTAGATGTCAATGGCTTGCTTTTGTGTCATGTGTTGCTGATAGAGTGAACCTAATTATCTTTGGCCCATCAGAAGAGAGAAAGCAACACACGAGCCCACTACTGGAGGCACTCACTACGAAATTGCTGGCAGAGTTTTCGTCGCATACTACGACATTTGTTGGCACTTAACAGCCCTTAACTTTCAGTGATGCATTCCTTCTCTCATTCGTCCTCTCAGCGTAGTTTGGCGCGCAAGTGGAGTTCATCTGCAGTCGAAGCGGCACTCGTGCAGTGTGAGCGCCTGCAGCATCGAGCGGCCGCTGCTGCGGGCTTGTCAAGCGGCTGATCGCAAGACAAAGCTTGCTGAACCACCCCACCTGGCTGCGCATTTGTTGGTGCGGAGCTGCTGCTTTGTGATTATGTCGTGTACAATTATTTTCAACAACTTATATCCGATTTTCAGCACATAACAAACGGCGCGGCCGCTAGGCTGGCTTGGTCACATTTGATGCACTAGAACTTGTTAGAAACCCAAATAATACAACATGTTTTTATGCAGAATGGTAGATGACGTCCTTGACTTCAATCAGAGGAATTTAAAAAAATAATGGCCTTTTTGAGAAAACTACAGCCGATCCCGGATATATCGAATTATTGGTAGGGATGGACGAATGCAAATTTGAGGTTCGAAGCGAATAGTGATTTGGTCGAATAATTTCGAATCGAATCGTTCGAATAGTATATAGCGCGTATTATTATGAAAAATGAGCATTTTTACAATATTTTTAAGAATTGGAACTAGGTATGAGTGAATGTCACTTTTTTGGTTTGAAATGAAGTGGAAGCAACCTTGAATAGTATCAAGATTTGAATAGCAGTAGGGTGCAGGTTAGAAGCGGTACAATATGTTACAATTTAAAAATTACTATACTTAGCGCATATAAGCCCATATAACAGGATTTAAACTTTAAAAAAAAAATGTACACTTAACCTTAAGTGTGGCTTCGCGGCAGTGCAGATTTCTCCTGTAAAGCTGGTTTCACGGTACAGCAACCTGACGCTGCAGTGAAACCACCTTTAGAGGGGGTTATGTGCGGTCAAACATACATATATTCGTTCATTTCGAATACTTCGAAATTTCGAATAATATAAATTTGTATCGAAGCGAATTTGAATACTGCAATATTCGTTCGAATATTTGAAACACCCGAATATTCGCCCATCCCTAATTATTGGCTATATCGAACATATGAGAAATCCCCTTGAATTCCCCATCCAAAAATATGGGGCTGGTGCACACGTATATCGAACTCCTGCACAGCGAAACATCCGCTGTATCGAACGCTGCACAGCGCTGAAGTTCAGAAAGTGCATTTTTCGTAACAAATATTCATCATTTCTCGGCCTCATTCTAACAAGTTCCGATCCCTCGTTGCACGCAAGTGACGAAAAGGCGGTGTTTTGATGCGCGATCCGCAGGTTTTAACAAACGGGCATGTTTTTCAAAGAGGCTGATTGCCGGGCGGCACCAAAATGAGAATGCGAAGTGACTCGGCAGCCTCACTGTAATGTTTGCATTCTCTTCCTTGTTTGTTCACACACGATGGCATGCGGGCCCGAAAAGCATGGCCTTCGATATGCGCACCCTCGTGACGTATTTTTGGCGTTCACGGTTTGAAAACGCACATCTTGGAGGCTACGCTTTTTCTTGCATTTCGCGCCAAAGCAAAGGCTGCCTTCTAGAAAGCCACAAGTGCCATCGCTATCACCAACATGTTGACGGTGGAGAAATGTTTTGTGCAGCATTGTTGCGGAATGTGGACTTGTGTACTTCTCGCTTCGTTCTTGATAAATCGTCATCTGGGAGTCAAACTAAACGTTGTCCCGCTCGTAGCAATAAAAATGATGACCGGGGCTTGAGCGACGTCAAGTAAAGCACCGTCGTGCACTGTTTCCTTGCGGGCCTTGGTGCCAGGTGGCGACTTTGGGTGCACCATGACTGCTGACTGCACTGACTATGGCGTACGGTGCGTCAGTTAATTTTGTGACTGTTTCCGGGCGCCATATCGGACGGGAGCACAGCGAGCGACTTCATCAGTGCAGATAACGACGTAGCTGTTTCTGACTGCATCGATGCTGAGATCATAGCTGACGTTGCCAGCCCTGCGGGAATAGACCGGTGCGGTTCGATGATGCCCATGACGCCGCTGCCACCGCTAAAACCTTTACCGCGCTACAGAGCTTCATCGGCGTTTAGCGTCGATCACCGCTGTTGTGGCCGAAGGTGCGGAATTTGCTTAATTGAAACACTTCAGTGATATTGACGATGACTTGATGAACTTTACGGCGTGCGAGAAGGAAGACAAGTTTACGGACTATTTTCATGTGAAATAAAGTGTGGTAACTTGCAAAAGAAGAAGTTGTCGCCTTGTTCTTTAGCATATGTGCACAAATTGTCATGTTTGCACTTTTTACGATTTCCAAAAACTATGTCAAGGCCTGCAGTGCTTTAATTAAAGCCTTAAATGCGCATATTTTGTATTTCGAATTATCGATATATCGAACTATTTCGCGGCCCCCTTCGAATTCGATATATCTGGGATCGACTGTATTTTGAAAATTTGGCGTTTTTGGTAAATCACTTACGTTTCAGCCCAATTATCGAGTAAAACGGAGCCGGATAGAACCACGCAAATTATTTTAAAAGAGAACGAAAGTATCAAAGTTAATACGTACCGATTTTTATTATCCTCACTTTAACTTGCTTACAGCAATAAATTGCTGAAATACAGGTATTTTGTGCGATTTGCAAAGTTTGTGTTTTTTTTCTTCAAAAGTGCTTCAACAAGCAAGGAAAATAATACTGATAAGATTGTATTTCACTTGTTCTTTAAAGGGAATAAATATTGTGACCAAGAAGTGCACCGTTTTTTCCCTGGGTGTGCTCAAAATTCAGAAACTGTGAAATTGGCGGAAAGCCAAAATTTGTATTTTTTCAGGTGAACAAATTTTTTTTTTGCGAAACTAACTTCGAAACCATTGTTCTGGGTGTAATGCCTAGACCTACAGTAAATTTCATCAAATTGGGAATGGTGACCAGGCCTTGTATTCGATCTTATCTAGACACACCCTTCTATCGACTCAGCAGATCAGACTGGTGATTTTTTATGCACCAAGTTTAGCTCATGGGTGCGGTTGTTCTACTTTATGTCACAGGAACTTGCAACATGAGCATAGATCAGCAAAAAATCTGGATATCGCTCAGATTTGCTCAGGAAATATATTTGGCACTTAGTGCTCACTCGGACGGACACACACTCACTAAATTTTTTCTAAACTGAACTCACTCAGACTCACGGCTTGATCCGAGTGAGTGAGTTGACTCACGAGTTCGTCACTGTATTCGTTTTTTTTTTATCATTGTGTCCATGCTCTTGGACACCAATATCTTCACATAAGTGGTGGTCTACTACACGCCTTTTGATCTCTCACTTTCAAATACGAGTTATCAGTGGTTCCAATCCAGTAAGGACATTTTTATTGATAAGATATGACTCCCATGAGATTTTTATCAAGGACTTCCCGTAAAAGTGGTTACAAAGGCGTGGGGGAGTCAAGGCACCCCCCACCACCCTCCTTTTAATGGCCCGGTCACGCTAGCGTGCGCTGTTTGCCATTCTCAGGCTGCCACACGTGAGCGCTATCGCTTGTGCACAGCAGCCGTTTCTTGCCGTTTGGAGAATGGGTCCAAGACCCATTTTCGCGACGTTTTCCCGCAGCTGCAGGGCAATGTGGCCAATCAGCGACTGAGAAGCGGTTGCCATGGCTTCATTACTTGACTATGACCATGTTATATAACAACAATAATGCCCATTTTTATGATTTTATTTCGAAGTGGAAATTTTATTTTTAATGTGATTACAAATAAAATCTGTATTTATAAAACCAATATGGCCCCCCTTGTGATTTTTCTGGATTTATGCCACTGGTCATGACATATGCTGAAACCACTACTTTCCTCGTGCCATCCCCAGTGCGCTCGTCAGGATGAGAGAAAGTGCCTAACGCACCAACCGATCGATACATGAGGCAATAAACCGAGGGCATTTGAGGAAAGCAGTTCAGGAGCCCGCAGGAAGGCTTGGATGATGTCAGAAATAAATAAACTGGATCACAAGTTCGGATCATTGAAACACAAGGTATTGTTTCTTGTGGAGCAGTGCTGTGGCCATACGAATGCTATTCCGCCTAGCTTACTTGCCAGCCACCAAGACGTCAGTGTTGCAACCCATGGACAACAAAAGCATACAAAATGTAAAGCATCATCTAGAGCAGACGACCCTGTGCGTGGGCAAGGTGCAATACAAGGTGAAGCTCATCCGCATGCTAGCGTGAGCTTGGCGTTGGGCTGAGCAAGAAACCACTATGAAGTGCTGTGGAGCTTGCAGTTTCATTGCAACTGCTTCAGGTCATCTTGTCCAACGGGGGAGGCACACACAAGTGAGCATGATGAAAACAGTGTTGATTTCACAGACTACGTTGCAATGGAAGTAGAAATCGGGGAGATTGTTTGGCCCCACAAGACTAGCAACAGATAATACCAGTAGAACCTCATCAATACGTTCCCGCTTAGTACGATTTCCCGGCTCCTACGCTCGAAATCGTGAAAATTAAAAATAACCCAATACAGCTGTGTGTAATACGTTCCGGTTAATACGTTCCCGGAAAATACGATTATTCGGCAGCAACGTTCAGCACCGTGGAAAACTGCGGTCGTATGACACGTTTTGTACTCAGAAGCTACCATTCAGGTGAGCAAAAAGGGCCCTCTTGTGTACTTGTGAAGCGCGAAGTGGCAGACAGCCGACGCGCGGCGACAGCGGCTTCTCCGCAGTGCCTTTCCCCCCTCCGCGCTTTCTCTGCTTTGCTCAACTGACCCCTCCGCATCTTCTCCGAAGTGCTCGATCGCCGCTCTCTTATCAACCACACACCGACCCGAAGGCAGGCGGCAATGCTGGCTTCAAAAGGCTTTCAAAAAAAAGAAAAAGTCTTCTCTGTAGCACTTCGCACGATTTCACTGAGCATTGCAAATCCTCAATCCGTAGCACGGTACATAGATGCACATTCGTTCCACACGCTTTTGTTAACCCCTTAAAAGTGCTTCATTTTTTTTGAAAATTTCCCAACCAAAAGTGCCTATTTTTTTTATGGCTGATTTCGAATCTGATTGTACTAAAAAGTAGCTAGTCGATGTTGAAAAAATATTTGTACCACATACTTAGTCAAATCGAAACACGGAATAACGCAAGGGGGCCTGTTGCAGCTCCTGCACCAAAAGCGAGTTTCCTTTCTCAACTTTTTCCCGTTTTCTGCTCGCTTCCGAGAGCAAATGAAGCACTCAAGCAACTGCTGAATATATTCCACAAGGTCATCTGGCGATGACAAGTTGAAAGTCTTGCCTGAAATGGCCAAGAATGGAAAGCGAGGACGCTTCACAGGAGGATTGTCCGCGTCAAGCAGGATCCACTGGCGAGCACTCGCGATGTTCGCTTCCGAGCTGTTTTCATCATCACCGGTGGAGATGCTCAATTCACCGCCATCGCTGCCTTCACTTCCGGACACAAGATAAACATCTGTATCCGAATCATCATCACTCGAAGAAGATGACGAGAATGAAAAGCTTCTTTTTCGGACTGACGAGCCAGCTATGCATGGGTGGCCGCCACCGCAAGCCATGTTTTCACACAAAAACCGCGCTCTTTCTGCAGGAGAAAAATAAATTGTCAAGTAAATGCTGCCATCTGGTGGATTACACGCAACCTAAGCTGTAGAAGAGCGCCTCTTGTCCTGAACGCTAGAGGGGAGTACCTATTCTGCGAGGATGAGCTCTGCTCGTCCAAAACACTTTGGGGACAGTTTGGGCAGGACGAGCTCTGCTCGTCCAAAGCAGTTAAGGGGTTAAGACCCCATGGCTACAACAACAGCCGGGGGAACTAACAATGCGGCCCAAAAAATGGAGGCTGTCGCTCCACCAGTCCGCCACGGTTCGGTACAAGACCTACAGAAACGCACATGCTGCCGATGCACAACACGCCGCGATACGTAACCACAGCAACGTCACCATTGTGCCCAGTGAATATGGCTGATAATCCCCCCCCCCCTTCTCCCGGAGCGCGTTCGTTTTCGAGCTGCTCCGCCCGGTGAAATTCCAGTTGGTGTTCATTTTTCTCTGGCTGGGCAATTCTGCCTACCAGCGAATCATCACAAGCTGCCAGAAAAAATTTGTTCTGGAAGATATCTGGGATTTTTCTGGTTATCAGACACCAAAACGAGACGATGCGAGCTCGCCGCCATCCGGCGAGGACTCGACAGATCGCAATGCGGGCGCTTGGGGAATTCACCTTCGGCTGCCATTACACTGGGCGTTATCTTTTAAAGCCCGTTCCGCCGTGCGAGATGGTGTGATTACGAGTGGCGGCGAACATACGAGCACATGTCTCAAGTTAAGGGGGGACACGGGTCTTAGAAAGCCGAAAATCGCGAAAAAATCGACTTTTTGAAGCTGACGTTTTTGGAATCTATATCTATTTTTGCACAAGTCTGCTAAGTTTGTAGCTTCTATTTTCATTATTTCCGCCGTAAAATCAATCTGTAACACCAATATGAGGTTTGTCTGAGCGCAAATTGACGCTAAAATCGCGCTCTTTCCGCGCCGAACCGTTGCCGGTACACACGGGCTATCGTGGCCATCTTGATCTCGTTTGGAAGAGCCGTTTTTCATCTTCAATTTCCCGCCACCGCTGGCTCGCCTTGCTCGTTGGTTTTCTAGCAAAAACGCGTCATCGAGAAGTACAAGCGCGCGATTCTATTGGCTGCTTGGGGCACGTGACAAAATCTAGGCATCCGATTCGCCAAGCGGCATTTCCGGCGTCTGCTTCACCGCCGAGACGCGCATGAGCGTGCGCCATTTTGTCCTGGTGTTGTCGACTGCCTACAGCTATGGGTCCTGTCATCAAGAAGTTCCGCACCAAACACAAAATTCGGAAAGCGGGTGAGGCGATCGCTAGCCAAGAACTTCAGGAAGCACCCCGCAACGACCCAGAACAACGAGGATGACGAACTCGCAGTGGCTGTCGACGCCAGCGCGGTAGGCCTAACGGACACTAGTCCTATGAGCCCGTCAGTTGCCGACAATGTCGCGGAAAGCGGCCGTGTGCGTCACGACACACAAATTCTGCAGCCCCAACAGATAGAAGACAAGAAGAAGAAGGCAGAAGTGAAGCTGCAAGAGATTTCATCTGTTGCGGCGACGGAACGGAAGCGCAGCCTTATCACTAAACGCGCGGACGCCGCGGGTCCCCGATCTGATAAAACGACCTTCACCATCCTGGACTTGGAGGCGGTAAATGCTATGATAATATTGCATTTAAAGTGCAAGATTTACAACGGAGACACCGAAATCAGGAGAGGCGTGCGGGAATACGGCCTTGCCGTCAAGCTTGAGCTAGTGTGTGAACTGCGGTGACTGGTCGTCAAAGTGGAGTTCGCCGCGCGTCGACGGACAGCAGAAAATAAATCCATTCACAGTAAACGTGCTCGCCACCCGCCCAATGCAGGCTACTGGCAACAGGCAGACTGCTTTTAACGACATATTTGCAATGATGAACATATCGCGTCGCGGCCTCCACACGAAAACGTGGCAGGCGTACGTGAAGAAGAAGCTAACACCTGCCGCTACTCTTGCTGCCTCGAAACTCATGAGTGAGTGCGCGAGTTCGGTTCGCGACATCTACGCGGAACTCAACGTGGACAACCCGGGAAACATCGCCGTGTCATACGACGGATCGTGGATGACGCGCGGACACTCGTCGCATATTGGCGTCGGTACCGTCATTGAACTGATAAGCGGCCTCGTTGCAGCAGAACTTGAAACTTGCAGCAGAACTTGAAAAAAAAAGGCATGCTCATGCTAACAATCAGTCTGATTATATGCCTCGTGCATATTAATCACTAAAAGTATGTGTGCCTTTGATATTTTTCATTCTGTAATGCTAAATAAAGTTTTAACCTTTTTTGCTCATTTTCTCAAAACATGGATTTTGGCCACTTCCCTTGTTTGCTTCTTCTGTAAAAGTCGACCTAGGACAGCTAGAGCTACAATTCTTTTTGCACAACCTAGCTAAATGTGCATAAAAAGCAATGCTGCAAGCAGATTTTCAATCTGCAATTCCAATTTTTTTTTATATTAGTTTAAAATTTTCTTGTTTTTGGCTAGGTGTAGGCCATGAACTCATTAGTGCTGTAAATTGAGAAGTAGTTGTTCGATTTCCAATCAGCTTGCAGCGTTGCTCTCCTTAGGCTTTCTGGTATCTATATATGGGTTTATAATGATGTTATGTTGCATAGATAATTTTTTATTGTCTCAGCAAACAATAAAATGAGATTACTAATTATCTCTGAAAATAATTGACCTGTGTAAAATATAACTGGATAGTTAAATAAAGCTAAAAAAAACTGAACAAAGCAGTGCAGTTTCATCTAATTTGGCCAAGAAATAACCTATGTTATCTCTAAAAACCATGTCCCCCCTTAAGAGAGAATTGCAAACTGATCAGCGCGAGTGTGCGACGTAGTATGCGATAGCCACGAACAGCTGTCGCTTTCAGGGACACTTATCACTTGCGCAAGATTTCGCATATCGTGTTGTACCGCGATTGTTACGTGCACTGCGAAGAGTTGAGCTTGTTAAGTGTTTAGCGGGACAGCAGTTTTTGCTACATACGTCTGTTAAGTTCGTTTATTAGAAGCACAATGAGAATACATGAAGGCAATGGGTCTATTTTTCGGAAGAGGGTAGCATGCCTTCAGCACATGCGCTGCTGCTCGGCCCTCTGGCAGTGGAATCTCTTGTGGCCTAAACCGAAACTCGCTCACAACAATGAACCCGAAACTCACGAACACCACACATCCCTCCCCACTCTGTCTGAGTCACCACTGATCTTGGTAATGGTCAGGGGGACGGCGACGTCTCGGAGGCCGCTGTGGTGGTCCTTGCAGAGCGTCGTTGGATGGGAGTGGCACGGCACTCTGAAGCGCCTGCAGTCGGTGCCTCTTGCTGATTGTCAGCCTGGCTGTCTGGGAGGAAAAACGGAAGTAGCGAAGACTGGCGGGGATTTCCTGACGGCTCTGTTGTAGAAGCATTGTCATGAGTTGCTTCTTGTCTCATAGTCTGAATATGGTTTTTGTGTCGTAGCACGACACCTCTGTCTGTGCTGACCAACCAAGACCGACGACCCACTTGTTTGATGATGGTTCCTTTCATCCATGCTGAGTCTCCTGTGAAGTTCTTTACGATGACGATTTGGTTTTTGCGAATGCGCCGTTCGTCCTTTCCTTCCGCGTCCATGAGCTGGGAGTCTGAGGGCTTCAGGTATGTCAATGCGGTCGGGAGTTCACGACCAAACATCATCATGGCGGGTGTTTTCTTCTTGCTGGCATGCGTTGTCGTGCTGCTTTAGAAGAAAACGCGAAAGTCGGTGTGCAATAGGGACGTCTTTCTCTTTTGCAAGCGCTTGCTTGAGTTCGAAGACCGTGCGTTCCACTTGACCATTCGTGGCAGGATGGTACGGAGTGCTCCATTTCGTTCACTCCATTTCGTTCGAAAAAATCTTGTTTCAACCGAGACGAAAGACGGCCTGTTGTCAGTGACAATTTTTCACGGTACACCAAAGGTTGCAAAAAGGTTTCTGCATTCCTTAATTAGGTGTTTTGACTGAATGCTCGTCATCTGCCGTACTTCAAGCCATTTGCTGAATGAGTGAACGGCAAGCAAGAACATGCTGCCCTCAATGGGTCCTGCAGAATCCATGTGAATTGTCTCCCATGGTTGTGCTGCTCTTGGCCATTCTGGAAGTGGTGCCTTCGCTGGTGCCCTTCGGTTTTCCTGGCATGGTCTGCATTCTTGGGCAGTCTTCTCTATGTCTTTGCTGAGGCTAGGCCACCAAAGGTAAGCTCTTGCGTAGGCCTTCATAGCGACGATGCCCTTTTGCCCTGAGTGAATAATCTTTAAAGCTGCGGGGTGAGCTGCAATCGGAGTTATTACTCGAGAGCCCCTGAGCAAACATCCCTGGAGCATCGACAGCTCGGGCGCTAGCTTCACATAAGGTCGGAAGTCGTCGCCCTTCATTACTCGTAGCTTTCCTTGCTGGGTTGCTTGAATAACTGCTGAGAGAGTTTTGTCTGCGCGCGATAGCTCTGCAATGCGCTTTGGTGAGAGTTGGGGATCAATCGCACATTCTAGCATCAGAACATCGCCGGGAGGGGATGGCTTGTCGTCATCTTCCTGCAGTGGCAGCCTGCTCAATGCATCTGCGTTCTGGTTTCGACTGCCTTTTCTGTAAACAAGGTCGTAGTTGTAAGCAAACAACTTCAGGCACCATCTGGTCATGCGTGGTGACAAGACTTGCGGAAGCGGCTTTTTCGGCCCGAGGATGCTGAGTAACGGCTGGTGATCAGTTGTATTAGTCACATGTCTTCCAGTTATATACTTCTGGAAATGATCAATACCAAATATCACGGCAAGTCCTTCCCAATCTAGTTGTGCATAATTCCGCTCTGCCTTGCCAAGCGTTCGGGACACGTAAGCAATAGGTGCTTCTGCTCCGCTTTCATCCACTTGCGATAAAACGGCGCCAACACCATAGGGCGAAGCGTCGCATGATAGGAGAAGAGGATTGCGCTCGTCATAGTGAGCATAGACTGTGCTGTCGCGAATGAGTTTCTTTAACTCTTCAAATGCCTTTTGGTGCTCCTTCTCCCATATCCATTGTGTTTCCTTATGCAAAAGCGTGTACAGTCGTGCGGCCACTGTCGCTCTGTCCTTGAGGAAGCGGTCGTAGAAAGCAAGCAAGCCTAAAAATGCTTGGAGCTCAACTTTATTTTTCGGCACTGGTGCATCCATGATGGCTTTAACCTTCGCTCTAGTTGTATGCACACTTGTTCATTGATGCGATGTCCTAGGAACTCCACATTTTTGTCCCCAAATCGACATTTGTGTTTCTGTGGGCGCAGGCCCATATTACCCAGTCTTGACAACACTTGGTCTAGCGGTTCGTTGTGTTGCTCTGGCGTTTCTCCGCAGACAATTATGTCGTCAAGGTACACGCTGGTGCCAGAAATTCCTGCGAGAGTTGTCTCCATGATTTTTTTTTTAATATTGCTGGTGCTGCTGAGATTCCGAATGGAAGTCTCTTGACTGCATACAGTCCATTCATGGTATTCACGGTCAGTACTTTTGCTGTGTTTTTGCTGACCGGAAGTTGCTGATAGGCTTGAAATAGATCAAGCGTTGAGAACATTCTTCCACCTGTGAGAGTCGACAGCACCTCCTCAGTGGTGGGAAGCAGGTATGCCGCTTTCAAGGACGTTGCATTTACCGTGCTTTTATAGTCGCCACACAGTCTTAACAATCCGGACTCTTTCTGAACCAACACCAAGGGTGTTGCCCAGTCCGAGTGTTGCACTGGTTGTAGAATGCCCTGTTGCTCCAAGCGATGTAACTCTTCCTTCACAGCCGGTCTGAGCGCAAGAGGAACCGGTTGCGCCTTGCAATAGCGTGGTGGGACGTTTGGATCTAGCTCAATGTGAACTGGTGGTCCCTCGTCGCTGATGACATCTTCATTAAAACAGGGTGTCTACCAAGTTGACTTTTCTAAATTCCCTGAGTTTTCCAGGTTTTCCCTGAGTGTTTTTGCTAGAATTCCCTGAGTGAAGCAGAACTTTTTTTTATGTCAAGATGGGTAGAGACCATATCGCTCGGTGATGTCACTCTCTAATACGCACATTAGAAAATAAAAACGACTTAATACCATTTGAACAGTACATAGAACAGTTAAACCTCAATATAGCGAAGTTGGTAAAAGCGGCAACTCACTTCGTTATATCGAAACTTCGTTAAACTGAAATTCGGCCTCTCATGCAAGGCATAGTTACTGAAGGATTAATCTTAAAACTGAAAATGCCACAAGAATGGTCGACTAATATGGCAACATGAAAAAAACCTTTTTTTATTTTTTGCGTGAAAAAAATAATCAATTTTGTTGAGCCTGGGGTGCAGCAATCACAATTAGATGCCTTACCAGAGTGTCACGTCTAAATACGAAACAAATAGTAAATCCGATAGCAACAAAGAGGAATTTTATATGAATATAGGCTAGCAGCTCGCTCCTTCAGGAAACGCAGCCGCTGCACTAAGAGAAGTGCCCTATCTATGGGTCAGGGGCGGATTCAGGTATCTAATAGGGGGGGGGGGGTACAAAGGCTGAAGCCCCCGCTCAGCAGTGCATTTTGGTAGGTCACGCATATTTACAACAGCCCAGAGGGGATTATGACAGTGCCTAAGAAGCCTTCGTTGTAAATGTGCATAGGGAAGCAGGAAAAGCTAGAGCGATCATTAAAAGGCGTTAAAAGGCCCGGGCGTGGAACGACGGGCCCAGGCTTGGTCAAGTACGCCCGGGCCCGGGCCGGGCCCGGGCTTGGAACTACGGGCCCGGGCCGGGCTCGGGCTGAGTTCGGTCATGTACGCCCGGGCCCGGGCCGGGCCCGCGCTTGAAACCACGGGCCCGGGCTGGGCTCGGGCTTCATAAAGCGGGCCCGGGCCGTAAAACCCGGCCCGTGCAGTGCTCATGCCACGCATTAGCCGGATTCTCTCCCACTTCACCGCTCCGAAGGCGATGACAGCATCGAGGTGCGCCACTTCCCCGCAGCGGCCGTTTGATGTGAAAAATGCGTTCACAAAATGTCGAGCCAGCGCTACTGCGACTTTCGTTGCCTTTCAATAAAGTTACTGTGAATTTTCCCTGATGGGAGCACAATTTCCCTGAGAATTTCCAGACTACCCAAAATCCCTGAGAATTCCCGGTTTTCCCGGTCGGTAGACACCCTGTTGAAAACACGTGCATGCTTTTCTAATAGGCGGTGCAGCACTGTGGGCTCTGTGTGCGTTGCGTCATCCATTTGATTTATGCCTTGCAGCCGGATTCTGAGAGTACTGAACCAATTGCGGCCCAGAAGGTTGCATCCGCTGCCTTTCATGACATGCAATGGAAGAACGTAATCTTTAGTCTTGTGCCGCACTTACTTGCACTTGAGCAGTGCCAACGAGGCTCAAGTGCTCTCCTGACTAGGTGTGGCGGTTTAAGTCTGCTTGGGCTAGAGGAGGTGGTTTCGGAGGCCAACTCCTGTCGTAAGTTTCCTAGCTGATTAGCGAATACGCTGCACCAGAGTCAACTTCGAACTCCAGAAGCTTCCCGTTAACGCGTAGCGGCACCATGAACTTCGAGCATGCTTGCAGGCTCTTTACTGTATTAAGGCCCCATGCTGAACTGTCTCCCGACTCTTCCATGCTTGCAGGTCTAGGCTCCATTTGATGCGTAGCAGTTTTGCGCTGCTTTTTCTTTGCGATGCAAGCTCTTTCAATGTGCCCAATTTTCTTGCAAAAGTTGCATGAAGAATTCCGGACTCACCCGGATCGTGCGAGCCGTCGCATCTGTAGCAGTGTGCCTTGCGTGGAGTGTGCTGCCCTCCCTTTGCGCCTCCTTTCTTGTGACTTGTTTTGTGCACTTCTAACTTTTCTGTTTCGAGCTTGATGCTCTTTTGCTGCAGGGCAGCACTCTCCGCTCTCTCGGCGAGGTCGAAAGCGTTCTGAAAGGTAAGGTCCCTCTCGGCAAACAGACGCTGTTGAACGAGCTCGTTTCGGATACTGCAGACAAAACGGTCGTGTAACATGATATCCAGGGGGAGCGCCGTGGTTGTGGCGGCTGTGGTCGCCATCGCCTCAGCTGCGGGCAAAGCCCCAACGCCGAAGTTACAATCTGCGGCGAGTTTACATAAAGCGGCAACGTAAACGGCAATGGACTCGCCTGGTTGTTGGTCACGTCTTTGGAATTTGCAGCGACAGTACAGCTCAGATGGGCGTGGGTCGTAATGTGCAGCCAAGGTTTGGACGATTTCTTCATACGGCACTTCTCCTGGGCTCTTTGGTGCGACCAGTGCGCGGACGGTTTCAAATGTCTCCGGCCCAAACAGAGTCAGGAGCAGGGCTCGCCTCTTCTCGTTGGCTACGATGGAATTCGCCACAAAGTAGAATCCAAGGCGTTGAATCCATGACATCCAGGCCTTCCCCGAGAAGGGCTCGATGGAAGCTTGCAGAGACGGCATTTGCAGTGGACCAGACCCGTATCTTCAGTGGGTTTTTGTTTCCCTCGTTGCTAGTGCTACATACGTCTGTGAAGTTTGATTATTTGAGAATACATGAAGACAATGGGTCTATTTTTCGGGAGAGGGTAGCGTGCCCTCGGCGCATGCGCTGCTGCTCGACCCTCTGGCGGTGGAATCTCTTGTGGCCTAAACCGAAACTCACGCACAACACCTGAACCCAAAACTCGCGAACACCACATTTTCTTCACGAACGGGGCGAGCCGCGCGTAATCTTGCGAACGTACGTGATCGTATCTCAAATGCGTATGCTCGAAAATATCACTTCCACTCTTCGGCAAACGTAGCCCCATATTTCCAAGCGGCAATGCAGAAAGAACCGACACTCATGTGGCACAAAGTTTCGTCTGCTGACACTGCGGTAGCGTTTCTTTACGTTTACGCCATGGTTGTCCCAGAGTTCGATTTTGCAATATTCGGGTTGTCTCGGGATTTCAACATGCGACCACGACGTTACTTCCGGTCAGGACCAGAACTAGCTGGCTGACTTCTGGCTGCCAGCGAGATGCCAGGAGTTTGAAAATCGAAGAGTCCCTCCATGTTTTAGATGCAAAGCAGCTCTTTGACTAGCCTGTGTAACGCTGTCCCTCCATTCGCACAAACGTGAGGCAACACGCTTCCCTCGGCGCAGGTGTTGGAACGGTGCCAAGTACGTCACGCCACAGCTGGGCGTTGACGTCACGCTCCCCTCGCATGCTTCCCTCGCAGGTGCACGCGTACGTCACTCTCTCCCTCACCCGCCGGAGCGCCCGCAGCTGCCGGCTCCAACGCCCACTCGCCTCCCGTGTCTGCGTTTCAAACAAACGTTTACACCAGTAAACGCTACACCGAGTTTCGCTTCAAACGAATCTTCCAGCGCTCACCGCAGCACCCGCGTTAGCGCCGTTCAACCCGTGACGCCACCCGTGCGCAACGCTGCTGCTTCGCATCCCACCAGGGTTCCCTTCAGGGAGATGGTTCAATTTTTTTTAGAAATAAATGTTTTTTGCCCGTGCACCTGTATATGGGCTTGTCAGCCTCAAGTTTTACTCGATTTGGATCGTACGTTTTCCTGGATTGTACGTTTATTTTCCAAGTTTTTTCGGAAACGTATCAACGAGGTTCTACTGTATAATACAGTAAAACCTCATTAATTCGAACTCTGTTATTTCGAAATACCGCGTAATTTGAAGGGTTTCTGCGGTCCCGCATTTTGCAATGTAAATCTGAGGGGATAGTTTGAAGCGGCAGTCAGCACCAGCCCGGTTAAGGGGGGACGCGCCCTTTGAAAATCGAAAAATCGCGAAAAGCTCTGTTCTTGAAAAACCGTATATTTGGGTTGTACATATTAGAAACTAAATTTCCTGTAATTATGAATGCCTAAAACATCGTAAAAGTACGTCAAATCGGGTAATAACGAGCAGCGGCAGCTGCTGAGTCGGCCAAACAAGCGCCGAAACAAGCCCAACTTCGAGCGAGCACCGTTCCTGCGCCGTTCAACCGATCGGCGCCATCTTGGTTTTGTTTTGTTCGTGAATTCCTGCGCATTTCTTTACCGCCCTCGGCGGTAGGGGTGGTGGCGCGGCCGAAGCATGATTCGCTTATGATTGGGGGGCTTGCAGGGGTTTTCGAGTTTCCCACGCCCGACGCGCAGCTGCTATTGGCTGCCGCGCGCGATGATGCGATGGCTTTCTCCGTGCGTCGCCTGTTGCGACTAGTGTTAGCTTCGTTCTTTGCTGCCGTCGTCGCCGTCGTGTAGCCAGCCTTTGCATGTACCGCTTCGCATTTCGTTATCGCTCGCGGCACTTCGTGAACTCTACACCGTGTTTACGATATCGCATCCTGCCCGCTGACTAAGAAGTGCCATGTGCCTCCAATTGCTGTGTTATCGGACACGCCGGTAGTCGCGGTACATGCGTTCGGTGGGTTCGTGCGCTGAATCTTTATATTCACTTTGTTACCGTGGTCAAGCACACCTCCAACAACGATTATGACGGCCCTTTTCACAGCGAAGCAACCTCTATATCGGTAAACACGATTGCATCGACAGTGTCAGCGCTCGTATCTTCAGCGTGCACCAGCGGCACGTGAATGCATAGTTGACAGGAGCTTGGCATCTCGAATCAACCTCGGCGATCGCAACCCCGACTCGTACGAAAAAAAAAAAAAAAAAAAAAACCAGGAAAGGTGGCAAAGGATAGAAATCAATAAAAACGCATTTTCTTTAATCTACAGGGTCATTTCAGACCAGATACGTGATCGAAACTTTCGAAGCCCAATATCTCGAAATTACATTTTTAGATGGTGATGCTGGTTAGCCGAGAGATATCTCTGGTACCATTCATCCAATTTCCATCAGGTTTTTTTTATTATGCACCTGAATAAGTTTCCCAGGGCAAGACAAAGCCGTTTTTTCAATATATGGCGTCAGTAATTTGTAATAATTAACTAAAATTTCATTGATGAAACCCTAATGAGCAACACTAGATTCAGTGCTCTGCTAAAATTTTTTAGCAAAGAAATTTAAAAAAAGGGCTTTGTCTTGCCCTAAAGTACCCATCCAGGAAACTTCATAGTGAATTTTACAGTGCTAGCACATTTTCCAACTTCTCCAGGCCCTGACTAATAGACCCATGTGAACTACTTCGACACATGGCTGTAACTTGGGAACCAGTTAACATAGCTGCATAAAACTTTGTGGTTAATCAAATGGCTTTGCTATTAATCTATCCTGAAAATTTTATCATGATATCTCAACAAACAAAAAAATTGCCCTTCGAAGGTAGCCTCCCCCCTTAATTCGAAAACTTTGGGTGCCATGTGCCAATTTCCCGATTTCGCCGCATATCCGCGTAAGCGACAGCCCTTGGGGGCCACAGGGCAATGCAGTGTAGCGATATTAATCAGTGACAGTTGAAGCAACCCAGCATCACTACTGCTAGCGCAAATAGAATTAAGAAAAAAAAAAGAAAACACGGTCTCGTGGTCAGCTAAAACGTGCGCCCACGGAAAAGAAGACATGCTTTACTGCTACACAGCGGTGACACGCGGGCAGCATGTACAGTAAACTCTCACTTGTACGAACGTCGGTTTAACGAATATTTCAGAATAACGAACTTTTAGAAAATCCCCGGCGATTTTCTTATGCATTCTATGCAAGAATCTTTCAGTTAAACGAATTTCAGATAGTGAATTTTTCAGTTGAATGAACTTGATCCGCGGACCCAGGCTCATTTTTTAAATCAATTCAACGAAGTTTTGTGCACTGCAGCACTGGCATAGCCGATGCGAGCCGCCACTAAATCGCCCATCCATCGGCGGCGGCGCGACACAGCTGGACGCTGACAGTGGTGCTTCATTTGAGGACTATGTGCAGTGTGACAGTGATCATGTCACTTGTGCAGAACTATCTGATTTGGAAATTGTTTCGAGTGTTCGTCCGGAACCAGAAGAAGAAGAGTGCGACGAGGAAGTCGTAACGGCTGAGGCAGGTTCAAATCCTGTAACTCTAGCCGAGGCGGTACAGTATGTTAGAAAGTTGCGAGACTTCGTGTCTCAGCAACAAGCTGTGCCAGAGGCAGTGCACAGAAACGTAGACTCTCTGGAAAGCTTTGTCTCTTCTTGCGCTTTAAGGGCACCAGTCCAAATGAAAATTACAGATTTCTTTTCAAAATAAATTGCATTTCACACTTTTGACTCTAATGTCTGCTGTGCCCAATGCTGTTCCATATTCTAGTGAATATTCAGTTTAGTGAACTTTCAGTTAAGTGAACTATTTCCTTAGGTCCCTTGAAGTTCACTCAATTGAGAGTTCACTGTAGCATGCTTCTCGCAACGTCAGCGCGTCATGACTTACCCATTTTTTGGGGGTAAAGAAGAGATAATAAAGGGCGGTCTGACGGAATTCATGATGTATGCAAACCTCCGATTGGAGGTTGCTCCGGCAATTTGCGCACTTGCACTGCTGGCGGAGTTCTTGCCTGTAATGCCTACTTCAAAAACTCAGTTCGAAAACTTCAATAATCATGTTTCCCAGCCAGAACACATTGCGGATTCCGTCACACTGGCCATTATCATATTCTTTATTTTACCAGAAAGAATAAGAATGGGCCAATGGGCCAATGATCGCAACATGACGCGCTGACGCTGCGAGGAGCAGGTGACATGCTGCCCGCGTGTTACCACTGTCCTGCAGTGAAGCACGCCTCCCGCAGGCACGCATTTCAGCTGACCACGATACTTTTTTCTTTTCGTTTCTTTTTTTTTTTTTTTGCACTGACAGCAGCGAGGCCTGCCGTTTTCACGAGTTTGCGGCAAAAATGGGACCGGGTATTGCTGGAAAACAACCCTTGGAGCTGCAAACTAGACGGCCAAACGACCACCTCTGATTACTTTCAGTAATTTAAGTTGCTTGCATACCGCTTTTTGTATGTTTCGTTAATTTGAAAGTTTTTCACAGTCCCAGTGACTTTGAATAAACGAGGTTTTACTGTAATAATAATATCGGGGGTTTAACGTCCCAAAACCACGATAAGATTACGAGAGACACCGTAATGGAGGGCTCCGGAAATTTCGACCACTTGGGGTTCTTTAACGTGCACCTAAATCTAAGTACACACGCCTCAAGCATTCTTGCCTCCACCAAAAATGCAGCCACCGTGGCCAGGATTCAATCCCGCGACCTCCAGGTCAGCAGTCGAGCGCCATAACCACTAGACCATCATGGCGGGGCGAGACTAGCAACAGAAGTGACATGGATGACGTCATGGAAACTGAGCCATAACCTGCTGGTGTACCTGTGGACCTTGCTCGGCAGCTTTTCACTGCAGACTGGGGAAGCACTTGGACACAAATATACTTTGCACAACAAGCTCCTATATTCCTAGCAGCAGGGAAGGAGTTAAAACCATATTAGAACATGTTCAAGTCTACATTTGCCCTCAAGTCTCAAGTGCCTATTTTATGTGCATACATTTTTTTACGGAAGCAGTGCATTTTCTAGCCAGCACTGATCACTGCATTGTTAGCACTGCTGAATACATGCAAGAAAGCCAGAAGGGCACGTTTTGAGATGCACAATTTGGCAGCAGCGGCAGCAAGCCGTGAACATCGATTCAAAAACTGCTCTTTTTGCAGTGTCGCTACATCGGGACCCGTGAACGGAGCGCACGAAGTGTTTCGCCGGACCGCTTGCTGCGAATTTTACGTGCATCTGCCCCTGGGACGAGGACTCACCCAAGTCGTCTCTGCACATGCGCATCTAGCCAGCTCGGCCCAAGAAAAGCGGAGCACGGCGATCCTCCCACCACTTGGCAGCAGCGGCAGCAAGCCGTGAACATCGATTCAAAAACTGCTCTTTTCGCAGGTTAGTGTCACTGTGTCTCAATAATATTCACTGCAATAGCATTTCTACTGCTGCTGCTGCTGCTGTCATTGGTTTTGCTTGTGTACTGCTGGGTAGCGTGTTGCGGGGTGCATAGCTACACTCGTTTGAGTTTGTCCTTGCTATAGTTACAGGCTAGTTACCTTTCCTTGTGGTTTGTGTTACTGCTGCAGCTGCTATTAGCTCTCGCACTAAGTTATTTCGAAATAGTGAGAGAATTGCAATGTCGCGGTGTTGTGCATGTAGACTGCAGCTTCCTGAAAATGGGCTTTTCATAACTTGTGTCGAGTGTAAGTTTAAGTTTCATTTTGGTGAATGCTCAGGTGTGTCGGAGGAGCAGTTTGGCTCTAGGCGGGATGGCACTAGAAAAAGTTGGAAATGTGTTACCTGCAAGGGAGAAAATAACGGAAGCGGAACTACTGTGGAAGGCTCGAAATATGGAAAAGAATTATGTACGCGCATGCATGCAATTGAAAACAAGCTTGATACTATACTTAGTCTTTCTGAAAAAATTCAGACAATTGAAGAATCTATTCAAGTGATCTCAGACAAGTTTGACCAGTTTCAAACACGTCTACTGACCCAAGAACAAACAACCAAGCAACTTGAAAAACGTGTCGGCATCCTTGAAAAGGCCAGCTTCAAGGATATGGATCAACTCAGGCTAGATGTGGATAGCTTGGAATGGCGTAGCCGACATCTGAACGTAGAGGTGCATGGTGTACAGGAAACAGAAAACGAAAACTTGTTGGAAAAGTTGAAAGGAATCGCAGACAAGATTCATCAACCGCACATTGCTATCGAAGATGTCACAGCTGTGCATAGACTTGCGGCGAAACCAGGGAAGACGCGTGGGATTATTGTTCGCTTTAGAAAGCAGGAACAGCGTGATGCGTGGCTCGCAAACAAAAAAGAATTAAGGAAAGAAAATAGCGGTGTGTTCATCTGTGAGAATATAACTCGACTGTCTCGCGAACTATTGTATGCAACTAAGGATTGGGCAAAAAACGCTGGATACGCGTTTGTCTGGCACGCAAACGGAAAGGTATTGGTGCGAAAGAAGAGCAGAGATCGTGCAATAGTTATCCGAAATGAGCGCGATCTCGCAGGTCTGACGTAATCTGTGAAGCGCCTTGATAACTTTGTCTGGTGCTTTTAAGCACACGAGTAATGAGGATGAATTCGTCTCACGCCTGTACCTCCAGTCCGTATTTTAGTAGTACAGCTGCAGATGGGACAGGTTTCACTGATAAAGCCTGTTCCTATCATGATTCTGCCTCTTTCAATGCCTGTTATGGTGACACAGTTTGTGAAAAATCCATGTCCGTGTTTCATCTGAACACACGAAGCATGAAAAATAAACAGGAAAATCTGCAAGAAGTGCTCGAGGGTATCAAATGCAAATTTGATATTTTATGTTTCTCAGAAACTTGGCTATCTGAAAAAGACAGCGCACCACAATTTGATGGATATACGTATGAAGGACTAACACGAAAGAATCGCCGCGGTGGTGGTCTTGCCATGTATGTGAAAAGACAGATTCAGTATGACGTAGAACGAGAATATAGTGTCATGAATGAAAATGTAGAATGTCTTGTCATTCGTATAAAATGTGGGTACTTCTGCGTTATGTATAGGCCGCCATGCGGCAGCAAAGGCCATTTTCTCAATTTTGTGGAAGACCTGTTAAACAATCTAAGTAACACTGGTTCTATGTTTGTAATTATGGGTGATGTGAATATTAACATGCTAGGCAATGATGTAAGTGCAAGAGAATTTAACAACATAATAAAATCCTATGCATGTGGAAACCTAGTCAACCTACCTACTCGGCTCACGGCTGAAAGTGCCACGCTACTTGACGTTTGCATCACAAATGTGTCTTGCCTTAGCGCTTCTGTTGGTCTGTTAACGCTGGATATCAGCGATCATCTGCCAGTTTTCTGTTTCCTCCCGTCGATAAAAGCCCAAGCCATTAAAACATGCACTTCCTTTTATCGGTGCATTAATTCTCATTCGCTAGAAGCATTTCGCTCGCTTGTCGAAAAAGTAAACTGGGAATTAGTGATGACTACCACGGACCCTAATAAGGCATATAATCTTTTTTATGACAAGCTCAAACATTGTTATGATCGGGCTTTTCCTCTTAAATCCAGCAGGAAATGCAAAAACAAAAACAGAAAACCATGGGTTACTGTTACGCTCTTGAACCGAATAAAAATTAAAAACAAATTCAGGGTCTCTACCAAGTTGACATTTCTAAATTCCCTGAGTTTTCCAGGTTTTCCCTGAGTGTTTCCGCTAAAATTCCCTGAGTGAAACAGAACTTTGTTTTATGTCATGATGGGTAGAGACCATATCGCTCAGTGATGTCACTCTCTAATACGCATGTTAGAAAATGAAAACGACTTAAACCCATTTGAATAGTACATATAGAACAGATAAACCTCAATATATCGAAGTTGGTAAAATCGGCAACTCACTCCGTAATATCGAAACTTCGTTAAACTTAAATTTGATCGTTCATGCAAGGCATAGTTACCGAAGGAATAATCTTAAACTGAAAATGCCACAAGAATGCTCGACTAATATGGCAACATGAAAAAACTTTTTTTTACTTTCTACGTGAAAAAAATCAATTTTGTTGAGCCTGAGATGCAGTAATCACGGTTAGATGCTTTGCCAGAGTGTCACATGTAAAGACAAAACAAATGCGGGTTTAATGCAACTGTGGAATTGCGCTTGTTCTGCTGCTGCGGGTTGTTCACATCTTCGCGCGTTGCCCAGAGCAATGCAACGCCTTTGCTCCCATGTTGCCCAACCGAACCATTCGCTCTCCACGAATGCACAACATCGCAAACCATTCCACGTTAGAAAAAAAGTCACAGTTTCACCGCGAGAGCAAAATAGTAAATCCGATAGCAAAAAGCAAAAAAGAGGAATTTTATATGAATATAGGCTAGCAGCTCGCTCCTTCAGGAAACGCAGCCACTGCACTAAGAGAAGTGCCCTATCTATGGCGCAGGGGCGGATTCAGGTACCTAAGGGGGGGGGGGGGGGGTACAACGGCTGAAGCCAATGCTCAGCAGTGCATTTTGGTGGGTCACGCATATTTACAGCAGCCCAGAGGGGATTATAGCGTTACCTAAGAAGCCTTAGTTGGAAATGTGCATAGGGAATCAGGAAAGGGTAGAGCAATGAGAGGTAGAGAGCAAGGACAAGATTCTCTTTACCCCTTTTGGACAGTGGCAGGCAAAGCAACCTGACAAAGGGGGCAAACTCAACAAGCAGCCTTACAAAGGAGGTGGACAACAGGCACTGAAGGGAGGGGGCGGGGGCTGGCTTAGAGGGGGGGGGGGGAGGGATCGCCGCTACCGCCCCCCCCCCCCGATCTGCCACTGCTAACCTACAAAGGTATGAGCCGTCTGCTGATCCCCACTAAAGATACCGCGGCGCACGCGACCACGCCCGCTGGTACAAAGTACGCACTTCCTGTCGGACTCACGAAGCCGCCTCCCCCCCCCATCATCAACGCGACGGCTCCTATCTCCATGTGCCCATCGCGCAGATGAGACGGTCGGCTCGTTTCATCTCTGCTTAAGCCCCGTTAGTCAGCAGCGCTCGCGCACTTTCACTCGCACATGGAGCATACTACGCGCAGGGTGATGTAATCGCGATTTGGACTTGATAAGGAAGATCATGGCGAAGGCAAGAAATTCGCGTCGGAGTGTCTATGTAATTGCTATCGCAAAAAAAAAAGCAATATAGCTGCGGGCTAAGATAGCATGAAAGCACGGCAACAGCCTGAATTACGGCACATCCGATTATGGTGGAAACGTTACTGTTTTCCGACATCGCGCGCCGTATTGAGCATGTGGGACCCGTGCCGGTGTCGCGAATTTCGGTCGCCGCTATGCCATAGCTCTGGAAAGTTTTGTAATTCGGCTTTGTAGCAAACATCCACGTGGTGTGTCTGGTAATTGCGAGCTGCAGCCCCAAAAAATTTCAGTCGACTGCCTAAAACTTGTTTCAGCAGTGCCCTCATCGGGAAAAAAAGAAAGAAAAAAAGCTTTCACTTGCTGTGAATGGGCCCGTTGGTTACGCTAGCTCTCGCCTGGAAACTTATTATATTCTTCACGGAGTCCTAAATAGCATCTTTGAAGCTCGGGATCAGAGCGAATGAGCTCTCCGATAACAGCCATCAAGCGTCTTTTTTCTCGCCGATCGGGGTGGCTTGCCAGATACGAGCCTTGTCGAAGACATCCGCTTCCTGCATGATCGCGATCGCTTGCAAGATAACTCAAGCTCGTTACATCTACTGCTACCGCTTCTACAACTACTAATCATGCTTGTTACTTGACACGCGGCGAAAACACCATATCGGGCACTAACGCACAGCACGCGCGAGAAAGATTACAGAACTACACCGCGTACTCACAGAACACCCTGACAACATTGCGTGATACGATGTGTCGTGGTTCGCGGTTCCCGCATGAAACGCATTAGCCGGATTCTCTCCCACTTCACCGCTCCGAAGGCGATGACAGCATCGAGGTGCGCCACTTCCCCAGAGCCGCGGCCGTTTGATTTGAAAAATGCGTTCACAAAATATCGATAAGATACGGGATATTGTACCCATGTGGTTAAAAAAGGTGCTATATTATTCGTTATTTTACTCCAGGCTCTCGTACTGTATACTAGTATGGGGCACTACCTATACCCAGAATTATAAGAAACTTATTATTTTACAAAAAAGGGTGCTCAGATTTTTCGAAAATTACCACGGGAAGCCGCAACACTTGAGTTCAGAACCTTTGTTTCTGCGATATGACCTACTGAAGGCCTCTCAGATTTATTATTATAAATTATTGCAACACATAAAAGCTAATAAAGTGCCCATCGCATATGAGCCACAAGCGCAAGCTCATTATCCACTTCGTAAGACACTTATCCGAACCACGCGGACAAGAACCCATTATGGCAAACAGCACATTGGTTATCAAATCCCGGCATTGCTAAATCGTCCAGAATTTACTGATTTCAATACACTTCCTAAGAGTTCGTTTAAATCATTGCTAATTGAAAACAAAATTGAATATAGATAACTTCGTTCTAATTCCACTAATTATCTCAAAGTATGTTTGCTACTGATGTTAGTGATGTATAACTAAATCGGACAATGTGTTCAACTTCTACAAATGCGTTACTGCTTCGTGTCATTTGCTGTTATATTTTGTTATATTGTAATATGGTAATGTACCAGATGTCTTTATTGTACAAATAATCTGTTCGCTGCAGCCAAATTCGTGAACGGAGCAGGAGCCTCTGTCAGGCCTTGGTGCCTTTTGCTCTTGCCACCTTTCTGTAATGTTACAGAAGAAATTGTGGTAGCCTCGATGCTCACCGGAGCCGAAGACTACCGCGGGTTCAGGCTTAGCGAGCCACAGGGCCGCGTCTACCGTCGCCTGCTTACGTTTTGCGCACCGCTCCGCACGCGCACTGCTCGCAAAGGCGTTGAGCGCCGCGCAGCATAAACACAGTGTTCGAGCTAACATACACACACACTTTATTTGCCTTCTGCGGCACCCCAACACACACACTGTACACGTCCGCCCCCGGGGCACGGGGAAGCAAAGGGCCTCCCGCGCGGACGATACACCAAGGGGTTCCGCGAAGCACGTCGCAGCTCGCAATGGCGAGCTTTGACACGCCGCTCGGGAAAAGGTCCCTCGCGGCTATGCTGCGCACTCTCGCGATGACCACTGGGCCTGGTCGCGGGAGTTAGGGCAATCTCCGTACGCGTGGGCCTCCGGCAAGTGCGACTCGGCGTGGTACGACCGCGCACGAGCACTAGGCACCGCTCTTTGGCTTAGCGTACGAACCGGAGCTAACACTGAGGTAAACACGCCTGCAAGGATGCCGAGGCACCCAGGCAGGCTACAGCCCAGCGATTCCCAAAGGGGACGTTGGACCGGAAAGGAAAATGCGTGCTTACCCAGCGGCGTCCGGGGAGAGAGAGAGAGAGTTCCGGCCTGCACGCGCGTCTGTCCCGCCGAATTTCGCGGCTCCGAACCGCGTGCAGCGCCACCACGAGAGCCAGCGGGTAGCGCAAGATGGCGCCACCTGCCGTCGCGAGAGAACGGGAGAGGGAAAGGATTCGAAATGCCCGCGCAGTGGCTTCGGGCGCGCCTCGGATCCCCACATCCTCCTCTCCTTAAATCACCCTATACCGGTCTGCAAAGGCAGCCGGTCGTCGCCCATGCATGCAAAGGCGTTATGCAATGAGCAACAGCTAACCTCAGCCCAGGCCCACAACTGCTGCTAATTACTCTACAAATAAAAAAACGAAAAAAAATAATAACACAATACACTTGAAATACACTATACTATACAACATGGTGCTACGGAAGGGGGTAAAAGAAATTAAGACGAGTGTTCGTGATGCTCACGCGGGAGAGCGTCCACGGCGCGGAGGGGCGGCGGCGCGTAATGTTGCTGGCCAGAGTGCGAGGCAAGAGGCCTGTTTGATGTCCGCATGCCCGGAACGGGCTCACCTTCGGCTCGTCGATCTAGTCGACGACAGACCCGCGAGTCCGACGAACGCCGCTTCGGTGGTGGTTCGGAGGTCCCGAATTCCAGGCTGGATGACCAAAGACCGCGCTGGGACGGCCGGTCCTTCTGCTGTAATCCTGCAAGGCGTCCCGGCGTCGGCAGAGAGCCGGGCGCAGCTACCATGTCAGCTAGCCTCGCGCAGCAGCCGTGAGGCAGACGGCAGCTAGGCTTCTCGACGACGGCCGAGACAAGGACACAGCCGGGCGGTCCGCCTGACGTCAGCGGGTTCCCGAACACCTCCAGGGTCCACGGCGATAGGGTGAAGGTGGTTTCCTATGGTGTCGTCACCACGCCGCACACTTCCAGGGCACGCACAGATCCACCACGCACGTACACACACACACACGCACACACAGCTCCGAAGACGGGCTTCTCCCAACGCGCCACGCGATGGAAGGCGCGTAGCGTCCTTCGTACCTCTCCCCCCCGCATAAGCACCAGTATGCACGACCCCTTCCGCAGGCAAAAGAAAAAAAAAAACACAGCGAACAGCAAACAAAACAAAATGACACTCCATACGCGGAAAAATACGAAAAAAGACACATCAAATAAACATGAACACTCCCACAAACAAAAATAGCAGCAACTGGGCGGGGCCCACTTCTTTGCGAGCACAGGCCGTAAAGAAGTTAGGCAACTGAGGCTAGATAGCAATGTGAGGGCCTTCGGTTGCGGAAATAAGTCCGCCGTCCGGCGCGAAATCACTAAGGTGACCGCTTCCTCAGGTTATACCGGTGCGTGGTCCGAATGCGGTCCGCCGTCCCGGGTGCGCCCCGTCGCTTGCGCGCAGTGCCACTGGGCGCTGGCGCGAGCTCGTCAGGCCTCGACGCAAAGGCTTTCAGGTCTGCGATGTGGGCACGGCTGAGTTTTCCCGAAAGGGGATCTTTCAGCAAGTACGCGAGCGGAGTCCAAGCTTTCTCCACTCGGTACGGACCAAGCCACTTAGGAGCGAGCGAGGCTGAGAACCCCTTGCTCACGTCGCTAAGAGCGTGGTTGCGCTTCAGGACAAGATCACCTACCTTAAATGAAAGGTGGCGATGTTTCCGGTCATACTGGGCCTTCTGCGCAGCCCTGGCCGATGCCAAGCTCTGCCTTGCTCTACAGAGAGCTCGACACAGCCTGTCCCGAAGCTTTGATGCGTAAGCAGAACAGTCTGCTGGTGCTTCCTCGTCTCCGAGCTGGCATTGCATGACACTGGTCACCGGATCCGCCAACTCTCTTCCGAAGTTGAGGAAAGCGGGAGAGAAACCAGTAGAGCGACTCTCGGAGGTTCGGATTGCGAACGCAAGCTCACTCAAATGGTCTGCCCAGTCCTTTTGACTTTCGGCAAAGGCCGCCAACATCGGTTTGAGCGTACGATTGGTTCGCTCCGTCAAATTGGACTGGGGATGGTAGGGCGAAGTGGTGCAGTGATTACTTCCTAGGGAACGGCACGTATCACCAAACACCCGAGCGGTGAAATACGACGCATTGTCAGTAATCAGTCTTTCCGGAAAGCCGAACCGACAAAACACTTCCTGCAGCCTCTCGAGCACCGCTCGCGCTGTCACCCTCCGAAGCGGAAACAATTCCACCCACTTCGAAAAATGATCCACGACTACCATCAGATGTATGAACCCCTGCTTGCTTCTGGGGAACGGCCCCATTAGATCGCAGGTGGCTACTTGCCACGGACGCTCACTGACAATCGGTTTCATCAGGCCGGGCGGCTTGCCACCCCTTGATTTCACCGCTTGACAGACATGGCAGGAACGGCAATAGCGGAAAATGTCACGCTTCATGCCAAGCCAGGTCACAGTCTTGCTCAGTTTTGCAAAAACTTTGGAGCCACTCAGGTGACCGGCCATGGGTTCGTCGTGAGAGGATCGCAACAGTGCGGCTCTCAGACTTTTGGGCATAACCACCTTAAACGGGTCCACGGACTCCTCATCGGTGGCTATGTATTTCAGCAGGAGCCCGTCATGGTCCAGCAAGTATGTATCCGCGGGGGACCCAGCGACACACGCCGGTTCCCGTCCCCCTGCGCCCGCCGCACTACCAGCAGCGTCACGGCGCTCCGTCTCCCTGAGACCGTCGCTCAACTCGCGACAAAACGGATCATCTTGCTGGGCCTTCAGTAGCTCTTGCCTGCTGAAAGCGATTCCCATTCTCCCAAAGGGGAGCCTGGTATCGTTTTTACTCAGGACTGCAGCCATCGCTGCCGCTTGCGTCGGCGTCATGGGTTCGCTTTCGTGTTGCTCACCCTCTCGCCCGCTTCGCGGCGCGCTGCTTGCCTGGCTCGCGGAAAGGGTTCGCTCGTCGGCGCACTCACCCTTCTCTCCGCTCGGCGGCTCGGCCGCCGTTTCGCCCCCGACGCTTGCTTGCGCAAAGGCACCGCTAGCGGTTGTCGCACCAGAATCCAGGCTCCCGGTAGACACTGGGGCACGAGATAGCGCGTCAGCTACCACGTTAGTGCTCCCCTTCCGATACTGCACTGAAAAGTCATAATGCTGTATTAGGAGAGCCCAGCGCGCCAGCCTGCCCGCAGGCTCACGGAGCCGCATCAGCCAGCTTAGCGCGCTGTGATCTGTCTGCACTACGAACTTCGTCCCATCCAGGTAGACGTCAAACTTACGCAGTGCAAACACGATGGCGAGACACTCTTTCTCAGTCACGGAATAATTCTTCTCCGCGGGTATCAGCGAGCGGCTGGCAAAGGCCAGCGGCTGCAACACGCCATCGTATTCCTGTAGGAGAACTGCTCCTAATCCCAGATCACTCGCGTCAGTCTGGACAACAAACGGTCTGGTCAGGTCGGGGAGCTTGAGTTGCGCTGTCTCCGCAATGGCGCTAGACAGTCGGCAAAACGCCTCTTGCTGCTCAGGTCCCCATCGCCACACCGCAGACTTACCCAAGAGCTTGGTCAAGGGCGCCTGCACTCGGGCACAGGACGGAATGAACGACCGGTAAAAGTTGGCCATTCCAAGAAAGCGGCGCAGGCCGCGTACGTCCTTGGGCACGGGGAAATCGAGGATTGCTCGAAGTTTCTCCCGGTCTGGCTCAATGGAGCCTTCGCCCAGCGTAAACCCAAGTAACTGAACTCGAGTCTGCGCTAATTGGGCTTTCGCGGGATTTAACGTCATCCCGGCAGCCCTCACCCTCCCGAGCACATCGGCAACATGGGCCAAGTGCTCTTCGAAGGTTTGTGAATAAATCACGATGTCGTCGAGGTAGCACATGCAGTATGACCACTTTGCTTCCCCGAGGACGCGGTCCATGAGTCTCTGAAAAGTCGCAGGAGCATTACAAAGACCAAAGGGCATACGAGTGAACTCAAACAACCCTCTGTGGGAGGTGAACGCGGTCTTGCACCGGTCACGCTCATCCATCCGGACCTGTAGGTAACCTTTGGAGGCATCTAACGTGGTGAAGTACCGCGCAGTGCCGAGGTTTCCTACGATGGAGCTAATCGTGGGGAGCGGATAGGCATCCTTACGAGTCACTCCGTTCAGACGGCGGTAGTCTACGCACAGGCGATGACTGCCGTCTTTCTTAGGCACCAACACAATTGGAGACGCCCAGGCGCTGGACGAACGGCGAACAATGCCAGCTGAAAGCATATCGTCCAGCAAGCCGTCAATAACCTGCCTCTTGGCCAGGCTGACGGGCCTGGGGTTACACTTCAAAGGAAGCGCGTCGCCAGTTTCGATCGCGTGGCTCACCAACTCAGTACAGCCCGGCTGATCGGTGAAGAGCTCGTCATACTTGCGTAGCAGTGCCGACAAACGAGCCTTCTGTGTATCATCCAAATGAGTCGCACAGGCGGTCAAAGGATGCGGAGCCTCTGCGTGTCGTGCCGCTCGATCCCGATGGGGATTTTGAGCCGACGAGCGCATAGCGCAGGGGCCTGCCCCCGAACTTTGCACGCGACACGGTTCCGACGCCTCTACTGCACAGGCAGTTGTATACGCCGGCGGGCTGATGAACGGCTTCAGCTGGGAAAAAGGTCCGTCGCGATAGCCTCCATTCGCAATGTCCACAACGATACCGGTTTTTAGGAGAAAGTCCCGACCGAGAATCACAGGAACACTGAGCCCTGGAAGATGAACGAAACGCGTGCGTCTCCTTCGATCTCCCCATGTGACAGTCAACCTTGCGGCGCCAGCCGACTGGGCCACGCCTTTCGCGAGGGTGAATGTCGTTCGGCTGTCCCGCAAGCGCACCGAGTGCTTCCGCAAGTGGGACAAAACCTGTTCGCCAAACAACGAAGCGCTCGCGCCCGTGTCTAGCAACGCCGAAAATTCGCGGCCGGCAATAATGACCGAAATAAACGGCGCGTGCGCACCAGCAAGACTGCTTGCCCGGTACGCGGAGGGGAGAAGCAAGGGTTCGGCCGCTCGTGCCTTCACGAACGACCCGCGCCCCCGTTTCCCTGCCTCACAGGAGGCCTAGATACGGGACACTCCCTCGCTATGTGCCCTCGCTCGCGGCAGCGGAAGCAGCGCATTCCGTCTCGGGAAAGGGAAGATGCGCCGTCGCGGCCCCTCTCCCGAGGAGGAGCAGCCTCTAGCGGCAGGGGTCGGTTCGCCTGTTGATCAAAGGATCTGTTATGACGAGTGTCACCCTCATCGATGCGCTGGGTCGGATAGCGTCCCTGCTCGCGCGCGTCGAGTTGCGGTGCAGCACAGGCTGCTGCGCACCTCGCGTACGCGTAGGGATCTAGAGCGCGATCGCTCAGCTCCCAACTGTGCCCGCTTCTAGCGGGAGCCGCAAAGGCAGCTCCGGCGGGCTGTTGCCGTTGGGGAGAGGGCACGGCCCCTCCCCACGCGCAGCGCGGTTCAAGGGCCACGCTGGCTGGCGGTGGCGGGCGATAGGCGCGCGCGGCGAGAATGTCGCCTTGAATGCGCTTCGCCTCGGCGGCCAATTCCTCTAAATCTCGGAAGCGGCTGCCGCGCAGGTACGCCGAAAAGGTCGGATGCGCCTGCCTAATCACCCGTTCGACGCGTTCCTCGTTCGAAGCTCTGGGCTCAGCGATAGAGAAAAGGTCTTCCATCGCGCGTACGTACTCCTGAAGCGACTCATCAGGAGCTTGCGTGCGGAGCTCGAGCTCGCGCCGCATCCTACTCTCGTAGTCAGCGGGTAAGAATTCGCGCAGGAAGGCCGCGCGGAACTCATCGAGGGTTGCTGCTCGGTGGCCTGAAAGCCGATACCACCTCGCCGCCGTGTCAGTCAGTGCAGCCGGGACGACGCGTCCGAGCACCTCCTGATCATCCAAACCCAATGCTCTCTGATAACGTGACAGAGAGTCAAGGTAATCTCGGGCGCTGCGCAGATCACCGTATCCGCTGTAAGTTGGCACAGGCAATATAACAGCGGGGTGAGCGCGTTTCGGAACGGCCGAAAGCGTTTGTACAGCTCCCGAGAGCGCTTGGATCATTTGAGCGGCATTTTGCAGCAGCGTCTGTGCACCCGCTTCAAAGGAAGCTGTCGGTGCGTTAGCGGCGCGGTCGAGCGATGGGGAACTGTCTCCGAGCTCGATAAGGGGCGCGGCTTCAAAAGGGATACCGGCCGGCGTCGCGCCACTCTCGGAGAGCGCCTGTCGTTGTTCACAGCCGCCGCTTGGGGCAGCCTCTCGTGAAATGGCTAAGCCGCTTGCGGCTAGCGGTACAGACGCGCGCTCGAAGTGAGCTTGGCTGCTTGCTTGCATAGCAACCAGCGGGCAAAAGTCGGTGACGGCTGAGGCCGCGTTTCCGACCTGCGCTCCGTAAGCTCCGTTGGGAGCCGATTGGGAGCGATGTGACATGGAACTGCCGTGCATTCCAAAGGGAGCAGTAGCGGTCCACTTTGCCCGTGTGCACTGTTCGGGTTGGGCAATGGCCCCGTTCCCACAACACGCTACATCTCCACTGGGAGCTGGTACATAGCGCCTCGCGTCATCCCCACTGGGGGTTGTGACAGGGGAGGGTGCTGGATTCTGCCCGAAGGGGGCACTGGCCCTGTTCTCGAGCAAAGCGGTATCTGCTAAAAACGACAGCGGACAAAACTCACGCCTAGCAGACATAACGCGGGTAACACGGCGAGCCTGATACGCAAAGGCGTGCTGACTCGACTAAGTCTAATCAAAGGCTTAATGAGCCTTTGATACCGCGTTGGGCGCCAGTGTGGTAGCCTCGATGCTCACCGGAGCCGAAGACTACCGCGGGTTCAGGCTTAGCGAGCCACAGGGCCGCGTCTACCGTCGCCTGCTTACGTTTTGCGCACCGCTCCGCACGCGCTCTGCTCGCAAAGGCGTTGAGCGCCGCGCAGCATAAACACAGTGTTCGAGCTAACATACACACACAAACACTTTATTTGCCTTCTGCGGCACCCCAACACACACACTGTACACGTCCGCCCCCGGGGCACGGGGAAGCAAAGGGCCTCCCGCGCGGACGATACACCAAGGGGTTCCGCGAAGCACGTCGCAGCTCGCAATGGCGAGCTTTGACACGCCGCTCGGGAAAAGGTCCCTCGCGGCTATGCTGCGCACTCTCGCGATGACCACTGGGCCTGGTCGCGGGAGTTAGGGCAATCTCCGTACGCGTGGGCCTCCGGCAAGTGCGACTCGGCGTGGTACGACCGCGCACGAGCACTAGGCACCGCTCTTTGGCTTAGCGTACGAACCGGAGCTAACACTGAGGTAAACACGCCTGCAAGGATGCCGAGGCACCCAGGCAGGCTACAGCCCAGCGATTCCCAAAGGGGACGTTGGACCGGAAAGGAAAATGCGTGCTTACCCAGCGGCGTCCGGGGAGAGAGAGAGTTCGTTCCGGCCTGCACGCGCGTCTGTCCCGCCGAATTTCGCGGCTCCGAACCGCGTGCAGCGCCACCACGAGAGCCAGCGGGTAGCGCAAGATGGCGCCACCTGCCGTCGCGAGAGAACGGGAGAGGGAAAGGATTCGAAATGCCCGCGCAGTGGCTTCGGGCGCGCCTCGGATCCCCACAAAATAAAGCTTTATTATACTTAAATAAAGCTTTATTATTATTAAAACTGCTGCAACAAAGTGGGCTATGCAACCCACAGGGAGCTTCCTTGGCTCATGGCATGATAAGTTCGACTTGAAATGAAGAGGGCAAATCGGCTTACACAGGGGTGAGATGGCTGAAATTGATTTGGGAACAGTTTTTGGAGCAGAAGAACCCTGATTCGGAGCAGTTGGCGGAATTTTTTATGTCATCTCAGGAGCTTGAAAGACAGATCTGCATCAACCTGGGGGGACAAGTACATATTTAAATTGACCTAGGATAAACATAACACTGAATATCGCCTGGCATGCTCAAACCTGGATATAACGAACATGGACATAACGAAATTATCGGTTATAACAAAGTAAATGAATAGTCTTGTTAGCTACAGTGTTACAAATAAACGTTTATAACGAATTTTTGGATATAACCAAGTTATTTTCGTGGCAGATGTGACTTTGTTATAATGAGGTTTGAGTGTACCTTTTTAAATACTATGCGACCTACTAGCCCGAGTAAGAAACACATGAAATAATTGAAAAGATAAAGGTTCTGCAAAATAGGCTCACTTCTTAAAAATTTGAAAACACAACAAAAAGAATGTTATTCCACAAGAATTGCAGTTACATAGCAATAGGCCTTTTTAAGATCAGTGATATAATTTAGTAATTACTGCTTTGACTTTTATTGCGATAGCAATTATATGGACATTCTGAAAGGTTTTTGCCGTCTGCATCGCAGTCATGTTTGGTATAAAGTCCAAATCGATAACATCCCCTGCGCATCATGTTTTACCCTTCGGTAAAAGCGCGCGTGAGAGCGAGGGCGACAAACGCGAACGAGGCAGAGATGAAAAGAGCCGACCGATCTTCGTTGCACGGAGGGCGCATGCAATAACATAACACCGCATGCCAGGCCTGCCGTTGATTGCTACTCATGCAGAGAGGAAACGCGCCGCCCGTCTTGAAGGAGCACGAAGGGATGCGAGGGAGGGGAGGGGGGGTCGCTCTAGCAGTAATTGTGGACTTTGACTGTAAGGGCGTAGTCGCGATCACTGGCACACGCGTTATCTCCGCTGGCATCACAGGCGGCTCGTATACCTTCTAAGTGCTGTGATCTCAACGCTTCTCTCCTTTCAGCAGCCGTATTCTCTTACACCAGCGTTTTGTAGTTACGTGAGATCTGATCCATAAGTGTTAGTTAGCTGCCAGCCTTACTTCGTATAATATTACCATTTGATGCTATCGCATTCATTGCTTCACTTGCGGCGAAACTGATTTTAGGGGCGAAGCTCCTTAGGGTGTGGGTCGTTCCCTCCTCTGTAGTAGTAGTATGTATGTAGCCAGCTCTAGTTTAATGAATTGCTCACTAGATGGCGTTTCATGTATTTCTTAGAGTTGCTGTTTAAAGATGACAGATGACGCTTGTATAATGCGAATGGTGCATGTCATTGGATGCGTGCGATCGTAAAAGGCGCTCGCTCTTGGCGTGCTTTCTCTTTCGTTCGGAGTCGCCGGAGGGAAGCAAACAAGGCGCTTGCTCTTGGCGCGCTTTCTCTTTCGCTCGGGAGCAGACACTTTCCCTGCATTTCACCGATCACAAAGCGATAATGAAGGGACCACGTAAACCAACAGTACAATAAAAGTTTGATGTTTAATATATACACGGTGTTTCACATTCTTTATATGATGTACTGGGCGAATTTCACGGAAGAGTTTCACGGTTTACCGATGATTCCCTCCGGAGCTTCGCCCCACTCATCATCATTCACCCCGTGGATATGCTGCGATTTTTTTTTTGTAGATCTGCTTATTTAGCTTTTCAAGCTTCTCTAGAGCTTTCTGTAGGTCAGTGTTTGTAAGGAGGACATCACAATAAGCACCTTCAGCTCGGCCGCGCGGTTGGCGTAGTGTCAAACCTACTGCACGCTTTGAACAGGCGGGAACAAAGGCACACTACCGCCGTTCGATGCCCCCTTGTGCGGGACCGCCTTCAAGAGCGCGGCGCGGGCGCCAAGATACCTCACCGCGTTGACTATCTCATAAAGCTATCTCGCACCGACTATCGCGTACGGTACTGCAGGCATAGCGCCGTTCTAACCGTACTGCACGCTTTTATTGGGGAACGACACAAAGGCGCTTCGCATCAGTCTGCTGCCAGCTACGGCGTAAAAAACCACCAGAGCATCACGGAGACGCGCTACATGCAGGAAGCTAGTTGTCGCTGCATTGATGCAACAAGGGTGATGCCTCTCCCGTGCACGGTATGGGTCGTAACGGTACAAACACTCCCAGAGCCAACGCACGCTGGTGACCACACGCAGCAGCGTCGACACGAAAACCATTGCGACCGGAGGAACACGCTACGCACAACGAAGAACCTGAGAGCCATCCCCGCTACGCATACCACTCGATAGCGCCAGAAGACACAGCCGAGAAGCAGCAGCACGCTTGGGGCATGGCAGAACATTTTTGGGGCACCCCGCATATTTACAACAACCCAGAGGAGGTCATGGCGGCACCATGGGAGCCCTCATTTGAAAGGGGAACACGGTTGGGCGCTACGCGTTTTGCGAACATCTCATTTTCTTGGTATCCCAGGTGCTGCTATAGGCGCAACTTGTAAAATCATGTTGTCAACTCAGCCTTTTTTCCCCACGAAGCTGACGTGGGCATCGAAATTCTGGCTTGCGAGGCTCTTTTGGAGCAGCTTGGCGTAGGAAAATGGAATTGTATCAAAAATGCGCAATATCCACAGCTGTCTCACCCCTGCTTACATTCCAAACAATCAACCAGACGTCTGGGAGAACCCAGCTATCTGCACCCAGCCAACCTTAGATTACTCACACAACACAAAGTTTGTTTTGTTCACAGGGTTGAGGCAGCTTTGCACTAGTGGTTCTAAGCCTGAAGGAAAAGCGGAGCTGGGTTTCCTTATTTCTTATTTCCCTCTCTCTGTAATCGTTTGCTCGCCCATCCAAGTAATTGCATCCCATGCCAAACAAATCGGCACAGCAGGGGCACATGTGTTCGGGGAGTGAAGCAAAAGATGAAGAGGACGAAGAAAGTGCACGCTACACGAGGTAGAGGCCATTCATAATGATGATGGTGACCTCGTAGCCAACCTCGAGCTGTTACGAGGGTGGTCTGAAAAGCTTTCGGCCTCATGTAGAAAAAAGCATTTTGGACCTTCAGAATTATTTTTATTTTTCAACGTAGTCTCCTTTCAACCCTACACACTTGGTCCATCGAGGATTCCGTCCCTGAAATGACTTTGTCAAAGTTCTGAAAAGTACTCATCCACAGCAGCAATCGCTTTTTCATTTGACGAAAAACATTGCCCACCAAGAAAGATTTTGAGTTTTGGGAACAGGTGGTAGTCCGACGGGGCCAAGTCAGGAGAATAAGGTGGCTGCTCCAACAATTCGTACTTCCAATTGTGCAATTTAGCCATTGCAAGGTGCCCTTTGTGCACCGGTGCATTGTCTTGATGAAAGATGATTTTCTTCTTCTGCAAACCTGGTCTTTTCTCACAAATTTTCTGATCCGATTGAATTAAAAGGTCAGAATAATACTCCCGGTTATGGTTTTACCCTTTTCAAGATAATCCACAAGCAGAATGCCTTCAGCGTCCCAAAAAACAGAGGCCATCACCTTTCCTGCGGAGGGAACTGACTTGACTTTCTTTGGTACAGAGAACCCAGCTTCAGTCCACTGCTTTGACTGTTGTTTCGATTCCGGTGTGTAACGGTGAATGAAAGTTTCATCCATTGTTATAAATCTGTGCAAAAAGTCCGCTGGATTTTTGTTATATAGCTCCAAAGCATGCTGTGACATCGTCATGTGGTTGAAGGAAAGAAGATGATTCTTAAGGGCTCGTTTTCTTTGTTAGACACAATATTAATGAGAACAGACAATAACGCCAAGGAAAGGATATGATTTCCTTGGCGTTATTG
Organism: Rhipicephalus sanguineus; assembly: GCF_013339695.2. Lineage (NCBI taxonomy): Eukaryota > Metazoa > Arthropoda > Arachnida > Ixodida > Ixodidae > Rhipicephalus > Rhipicephalus sanguineus. The sequence continues at coordinate 171,520,742 of NC_051181.1, read as the reverse complement.
TCTGTTAGTTCTCATTAATATCGTCATGTGGTTGCGTTTTTGCTCAGGAGTAAGGATGCGCAGCACCCATCTTGCACAGAGCTTGTTCGTGTGTAGTTCGTTATGCAAAATGTGACCTACACGTTGCACTGACATGCCAACAGCCTCGGCAATTTCGCGCAACTCCACTCTCCTATTTTCCAAAACCATATCGTGCACATGGTCAATCAATTCAGGAGTTGTTGCACTTTTTGTGCACCCTTTGCGTGCGTAATCTTCTACGCTCTCTCTCCCCTGCTTGGACTCAGCAGCCCATTTCTTGACTGTGGAGTATGAAGGTCAATCTTGCATGTAAACTTTAACAAATCTGGTGAATTTCATTCAGAGATAAACCTTCTTTTACAAAGAACTTTATCACCGCACGATACTCAAGCCTCTCCATGCCTTACGGTGCTTCACACTACACCCACTGTGATCGAGTGTCAAAGCCAAACTGCTAATGGGCACTAGATGGCATTTCATCTGAGACTTGCAGAGATTTGTATGAACGTGCACATGAGTGCTGCAAGTTCTAGCTCGCGTGATTCCTGTTGAGGCCGAGAATTTTTCAGACCACCCTCGTAACAAGGTCAGTGAGGAGAAGAGGCAGCAGCACAGCATTTCAGACCAAATCAGTTGATGCTATCACAAAGGTGTACCATTTTTCTTCTAACAAGATTTCCCAGGTCTATTCAACCCATGCGCATATGCAAAGTATGTTGCCATAAAAGTAAACATTAACCGAGAGTAAAAAAAAACACCGATTGAGGACAGGACCACACATGCATTTTGACAAGAGCTTAAACACAAAATGCCAGGAAAGTATGAAAACTGGCAATGAGGCAGCAGATGATGTCATGCACACAAACCCTGCAAATATTCTGACAGGGAGATACCGAGAACAGAAAGTTGGGCTTGTCAATAGGTATTAATCATGAAGGACAGTAAGGTATACAGGCACCGACACAGAAAAGACAACACAAATGCACACTATTAAGTCTAAGGACGCACTGCTCAGGTGTCGCCCACTGATCAGGCATACTCGTGGGTCTACGCAGCAAGAGATAACTGTTAAAATTTATTTCTTCTACACATCAGTTAACCAAAGGCTGGCTCATGCATGCTCCTTTGCTGTATGCCAAGATTCAATTCTCAGATGTGTTTCTTTGTTCTTGTGTCTGCATAAAACTGCACATTCATTAAACTGTGGCATTTACAAACTAAACAGTGCAAAGAAAGATTATATGGATGGCCTTTATGCTCCATTAATCTTCAATTAGCACAATGGCCTGTATGCCCTGTACAAAAGCGGCCACAGTTGACGGAATCTGTACATGCCACACAAGTACACCAGTCTAAATTTGTTGGTGTGTGTTACGACACAAATATCAGACTGCCCTTTGTAGATACTTATAATGAAGCAGACAACTGTGTCATGCGTAACAGTACACTCGGACGTAAATGCCAAGCGGCCACAAAGGAAGCTCCCCTTGCCTGCAAGCTTGGTGGATAGCACGTGGTCGTACTCCTCCCGTATCTTGCTCTCTCGCTCCTTCATCATCCGTTCGCAAATGAGCCCAACCTGGCGGAACGTGAACAGGGGCTGGTCTCGACGCACCGGTGACGAGAGGCCACTGGTCGGCTGGCATTCAGGGTCGGTGCCCTGGAAACAGAGCTGCTTGCGCCGTTGTAGCCGTCGCATCTCCTCGCGGATGTTGGCTGCTATCTCCTCTGCAGCAGCACAAGGCAGCGCATGTCACAACCACGATATACAACCCAGAACACAAAAACTAACAGCACATGCAATGAAACGAAGAAGGGAGGCATTATTTATAGTACAGAACCCTTTCAGCCCCGGTGCCCTCAAACGAGGACAAGACCAAGGAGGAGTTGCTGGCGCCATCAATGACCATACAGACACAAATGCTTAACATGTACATCTCCATTGGCATTCACACCAGTTATCATGCTTTCGGTTTGTTGGAGCACAGGCGAGGGACAACAAAAATGGAAGACGACGGCATCGACGCGTTGCCAAGGTAAATGCCCTATTGATTTTTTAGGGGCGAAGCTCCTCCTAGTCTAACCTTGTCACGTGTCCGGCGTAAGGCGTAACCGGCCCAATACTTCGTCTTTGCAAACATCCCACTACTACCCATCACCGATCCATTACTTCACCGACCATAAAGCCGTTATAATGAAGGGGGAATGGAAACTACCTTTGCAAACTGCCCACTACTTCGTCTTTGCAAACATCCCACTACGACCCATCACCGATCCATCACTTCACCGACCATAAAGCCGCTATAATGAAAGGGGAACAGAAGCCACGTCTAGCTACCACTTACGATTAATAAAATTTCTTGTATAAATATATACAGTGTTTGTCACGTCTTTGATGATGTACTGGGCTATCGCTTTGATTACTGCTGGGCGAAAGAACATTTCACGGTGTAACCATGATTGCTTCAGGAGCTTCGCCCAAGCTCTTCATCATTCACCCGTGGATATGCTGTGAATTTTTTTAGAATGCCCCGCACAGTGAGTCGCTACTACGAACAGCCAACCAAACTCGATGCTGAGCTAGTTGGTAGCGAATTATGAAAAATGATGGTAGGCATGCAAGAGAGAGGTGCCGAGTTGATAGGTGCGAGCAGACATTTTTCATGCGATAGCGTTAAAGGGCTCGTTTCGCAGAATTCCGGCGTTGTTGGTTGTGAGCGAAAAATCATCATCTTGTCTGTGACCAAAAAATCGAGAAAGCCGCAAATAAAATAACTAATAAAAATGTTGGGTCCGAGCGAGAATCGAACCCAGGCAGTCCGCGTGGCAAGCAGGTGTTCTACCACACAGCCACGCCTCTGCTTGGAACTGCACTGAAAGTAACTTTCATGCTTCACAAACATATGCATCCTCTATACAGGTGTCACCGTACGAGATGTAATATCGCAGTAGGCACAAGCGTACATTGCCATGTGGCGTCACACCATGTGAATATCATAATGACTCGGTGGTTTAAAGCCAGCCACACATTACTGCGCGTATTCCCTTAAAGGGACACTAAAGAGAATCGGTTTAGATCGATAAATTGTGCTCTGAGAACACTAACGTTGTTACTTTCGCCAGCATAGGCTTATAAATAGAGAAAATCAAGTTCAAAGTTTCATTTTAAAATTTCTCGCCAAAATCTCCCCCCGTGACGTCGCAGATTTTAAAGTGTATTTATCGTATTTTGGCGCCATTGGCTCAACAAAATTACCCCAAACTTGGTATGTTAAGTCTATCGCCCCCTCGGAGGACGATGCACTTCATTTTTACCGATTAGGAACTACGTAGTCCCTAGCAGGCGCCGTCAAAACATGCGACTTCACGGTGAATGATGCGGAAACTTCAAGGTGGCGTCGCCACACACATTTTGTTTTTGCGCGTTTTCTCGCTTACTAAGCATCTTCTCGGAGCAAGTGTGGTGTTTTTGGTATCGCGAAAGAGTACTTCATTAATATGAAAAAAAAAAATCGTTTTGCTCTTTAGTGTCCCTTTAAGAACACGTGGTGGGTGCATCACAACTTCGAAAAAGTTTCTTGCGCATAATTGCTGCTGGTTTAGAGCATGCTACCCGTCACTTAAGGCACACGCTTTAGTGCGCCCATTCTGTTACACACACATAGTGAATGCACTGATACTTCAAAAAAAAATGTCACCCTTGTGATGGATTCTGTGTTATCTACAAGCACCAACCACACTGCGGTGTCTTCCTCATTGGTGAATTTTGGTGTGGGCATCAGTGTCAACTGGCGCACAAAAACGAAAGTGGCCACGCAAGACTGAGGCAGAGAAGGCAGACACCAAAGCGAGGCGTGCTGCATAGTGATGCAGAACTATTCGTAAATTGACTATCAATAGCACAGATAGTTCTTTTGAAACTATCAATAGTGTGTAGCGAAGCGTTGGAAGCCTGTAATGGGTCGCCCTCTCGAGCGCTTACTTGTGGGTCCTCTTCTGCTCTTCTCGGACAGCACGCTCCTCGCGCTCAGAGTAGGCACCCCGCCTCGACTGTCGCAGTCGTGTATCATCGCCGAGTGCCCGCTAATAAACTATCTAAAAATAATAATAAACTATCGATAATACTACTATCGACAAACTATCATAGTCGAATTGGTAGTACCATCGGTTATATTACTAGAGATATTATTGCTACGCACGTTTATTGCGTTGTTTTGATGTATTTGGGTTTTGCCCACAAAGACTGTTTGCAATGTTTGATGCAGACCGCGCCGCAATGTTTGAGAAGCTTCGTGATTGTCTGAGATCATTTTGTTAAGATTACACGCCGGACGCAAATAGTCTAGTTTATTCGAGAGCTTATGTGAGCACCAGCGATAACGCTGGAAGGTTCAATGACTGATGTATACGTAGTGTTCATGTGACGTCACTTCCGCCGCTCTCGCCGTCTCCCGCAATTTCTGGATACCTCTTCTGGTACCTACTGCAGTTCACATGCTGCAGCGCGGGTTGTTGAGGGGCTGTCAGCTGTTGCTTTGTGCGATGTTGAAAATCAAGCAGTGCGGTTTTTTTTTGTTGTTGTCGTCGTACTTCGATGTGTTCATCGGACCAGGAAGATCTCGCTTGTTCGCTCGATACGAAACTATAGGATCAAGATGTGTGACACATCGACCTATACCGGATTTCCATCAGCAGAGATGCCACTGCGGACTCCGGCCCGCCACGACCTGCATGAGCATGTTTAATTACCTCGTTTTCTACAAATTACATGGGCATGGCCCGAAACAAGTGAAAGCCCAAAGTTCCTCGAGGCCCACAATATTTTACGAGAGGATGAGTGAAGCGAAGCAGCTCCCATCGAAAACGAGTTGTCGTGCAGAGCGATGCAAGTTTACAGGAGATGCGGCCCGTGCCACCTAAGTAGTTCATGCAGGAGATGCGGCCCGTGCCACCTAAGTAGTTCATGCAGCGCAACAGCGAGACTTCCCATGTGTTTTGATGCTGAGGCTTTTTGATCTGCACTTGTGGAAACAGCCGGGAAAAAACATTGTGCGAGTGCGAGGTAGAGACTTCGCGTGGTTCATAATGCCTGTCACTTTTTCTGTCCCATATGTTTTTGCCACTTTTTTTTTACCTCATATTTTACTTCCATTGTTGTGCGCTAATGTACAGTGAAGCCCCTGAAGATGATGGAGACTTTTTTTAGGGAATTAACCAATGGTTAAAAAGAACGGGGAGTTTACCTGACCGCCCACTCGAACCGATCGGAAGGTTAACCTAGGGGACTTATTTGCGCTATACTTCAAACCACCAGTGAATGAAGCTTGTTTGTTTCGCGTTCGTTTTCACAGTTCATTTCAATGCAACCCCCAATCCCCCGCGATTGTCATCACGATTTCAACAGCCTCCCTAACCCGCTGACTGTGCCCGCAGTGGTCGTGGCGAAGTTTGTAGGTAGAGAAATCACGGTAAGCCATCTCTGTTTACAGGTAAGTGCTTGGATAGCACTTACCCACAATGAAATTAAGTCCGAAGATGCGAATATGACTGAGGTTCTTCAAGTAATTTCTGTTAATCCGCGCCAGCAAACGCGCCGGTGCTTCTCGGAAAGTCACAGTGTGCATTGACAATGTCGGGGGATAAATTTCGGCAAAGAGAACACCCCGAAACCGTGTTCCCTGTTGATGGGCTGCAAAATCGACTTGCTTCACCAGCAGCTGCTAACTGCACAAACTTCCATCGTGAGGGCAAACTCTGCGGGCGCAAGCACAAGGAAATAGCACGGCTGCGGTGGGCGAGAGCATCAGAAGATACCGAGGCATGTTGGTGGCGCATTTCAGAAGGGGCACTGCGTAACACACTATGTATAAAAGACGATGATTACTTGACAGCCGCCGGCTGTTCTCACCGCTATCAGTGCGCAGCACGTATCACTTGTATTTCGAGTTGTGATTTTCTGGGCACAAGTTCACCCACATAAAGAGCTTTGTATTTCCCAGTCTTTCTGCAGCATTCTTCACTCTCACAACCACCTGACAATCTATCCATAGTGGTGCGAATAATGATGGTGTTGCTGGCCATATTGCCAAAATGTTTGCAATAGCCTACAATTAGCTTTGCTTAATTTATGAGCGATTTCTGGAAAGATAAATAAATTATGTCTGAGGGAAAATGGTGGAATAAGTCCATCAATAAATTCATATTCAGTTTCTTTTTTGTGAAGTTTGCACAAGAAGTGTTGAAAGCAACCAGTTACACTTTACATAACAAACTTAGTTTTTGATTTTTTTTTTATCTTGAAATCATCAAATGCAATATAAAATTGAAGCCACGCAGTTCCACCGCAAGCAACGGCTTCCTTACCATTACAACTGAACAGTTTGACTTAATGATCACGTGTCAGCACAGCACTCTGGAGAAGAACACAACTTTCTTGCCCTTCAGCCTGCTCCTCCGGCTCCACTATGTGCCATGCGAGCAGGGAACCAAGCTTATGCTGCAATGAGTTCGGGCTGTTGATTCTGTACTACCGATAGTACTATAGACAGTTTGATAGTGACTCACCTATCGATAATACCGATAGCGCAATCAATAGTTGTGCATCACTAGCGCTGCGGCTATGTGACCAATTTGAACTTTGTCAATTACACTGCAGTAATGCACAATCTGAACTTCTCGAGCAACAACAAGTATACACTAAGTGGTCGAAATATGCACTAGGGGCAGGATATCGCTATTGTGTTCAACTCTCAAAGCTTAAGCATCCCCCCAATTTTTTTTTATTTTTTGTTCGCCTGCCTATACATACTCTGCTTTTTCAATAAAAAACAAAACTCGTAGGTATTCAGCGCTGTGTCCTGTACCTTCACTGTCCCGTAGGTTGCACTGTTTTGCCATAACGTTCATGAACTTACGTAAGAACACTTGTGTCGCCTCTGCCACAAGTATTTGTGCATGCTTTCTTTTCCGCCGCTGAGCGCCTTTTCAGTTGCTAGCTTCTTTAATGTCGGCGTTTTCACGCCTACAGTCTGCTATCATTGGTCTAGTCACACGGAGCTGCTCTGCACCGTTGTTATTACAGCTGCGTATCGTAACTGCTAAACTGCCGCTCGCTTGCTCGTCAACAGAACTAACACGCTTGAAGAACTCCTCGGCCATCGCAGAGGGAGTACTACCTGAAGTCAACTTTGGTGGCACGTCTCCGAAGGGCGAGGGATCGATCTGGTGCGCCCTTGTTGGAGGTGGGGACAGAGGCATACATCGGCGTCGCTTCGGTGATCGGCCACTCGGACTGTGCAGCGGGTCCCAGTCATGTGTGCGCTTTAATGTCGCACAAGCCATCACTCAGCGGTAAGCCTAACTTGGGACGCTCCTGCCTGCTCAACACTGAGAAGATAGGGAGGACAAAAAAAAAAGGACAGTCTGGATGGCAGGCGCTATTTACGATAGCGGTGACGATATTGCAACATTGAGGAAAACGCGCTAGGTCAACGGCAACACAGTAATCGCTACTTGCCCGTTCAAGCCGCCTCTGTCCCTTAAGATGGCCACCCGACAACGGCGGCGCTTTTTCGTTTTGTCCGCTGTGATTGGCCAAGTTTTAGGAACCTACCTCCGAACACTGTGTAAACTGTTTTTTTTTTCCGCACTTTCAGTAAGTTCATTTCATGTTGAGTAATCTGTAGCCCCAGCTATCAAAATACTATTCAAGAAAAAGGATAGACGAGACCACTGTACTCGTGACCACTGCTCGCCGTTGGTGGCGCAAGATATATTTAATCAAAGTAGAAGTATTAGGCCAACATTAAAAAAAGAAGGAAAAAAGGAAACAGTTTTTTTTTTTTTTTTTGTCGTGCCTGGTGGTACACCTGTGCCCAGGCCAACGCATCTATCACATCCATCCATCTGTTACTAGAGGTATGTAGAGGTGTGCGCCGTGGCGGTTTCGACCGGCGGCGGCGTGGGGGTCGTTCCGAGTCGGCGGCGGCGGCGTCGTCGGCGCACGCCGGGTACATCATCGGCGGCGGCGCACGGCCACTTTTCGTCGGCGGCGGCGGCGCCGGCGGCGTGGAAACCGAAACTACAAGTCCTAAACCTATATTTCACTGCACCCTCTTTGCCAAACTGGCTGAAATTCAGGACTTTTAACACTAAGGGCAGAGAAAACCGCACTGAGAGATGTATTGAAAGTCAGAGAACTGGAAAACGTTTCGTACATGTTTTGTTTTTCAGCTATAGATATTGAAAATAAAAAAAAGAAGGGGACTTATCTCAGCAAAAGGGAGAGTTGGGCTAGTTGGTTGGGGTTAGGGGCGTAGCCAGAAATTTTTTTCGGGGAGGGTTCAACCATACTTTATGTATGTTCGTGCGTTCGTTTGTATGTGTGCATGTATATATACGCTAGCAAAACTGAAAAATTTCGGGGGGGGGGGGGTTGAACCCCCCCAACCCCCCCCTTGGCTACGCCCCTGGTTGGGGTTCATATTGAACAGCGCGAAAAACGAGACACAGTGAAGAGACTGCACAACACGAGAGCTGACTGCACCTAAATGCTTTATTCAAGCACAAAGAAAAGAAAAAGAAAAGAAGGAAACAGAAATGCGCAGGCATACAGCAAATTTAAGTATTGTCCAAGTAAGCCATCTCACAATCGAGCAACTCAATTGATGGAGTGCTGACACACGTGTCACCATTTTTGCTGATAGCAAAAGCTTCAGCTATCTCTCTGACTCGCGCCTCATTGTGTCCAAAAACAGTGGTCGTGCGGCAGAACTCCGGTAAGCAGCCACAAGCGGCACAGTGGGCGGCCAAATGCGAATACGGCGCACACTTGGGAGAGCTATGATCATAGGCGTGCGCACAGGGGGGGCGGCCGCCCCCCCCCCCTAATCACCTAAGAGGGGGGGCGCAAAATCTGCCCGGTACATTGACCCTTCTAGTCACCCAAGAGGGGGGAGGGGCGCAAAATCTGCCCCATACATTGACTTAGTAGAGTGGGGGGGGGGGGGGGGGGTGCTGCGACAAACCTTTGCCCTCCCTAATGGGGAGATGCTCGCGCAGGCGAATGTTGAGGCAGCGCCCCGTTTGCCCCACGTACACTTTACCGCACGACATCGGAATTGAGTACACAACTACAACTGCAACTGCCTTTCACTGGGCTCTGGGGACCTGTATAATAATAACCAGTCATTATATGTATGTTACACAATAAAACTGATTGATTGATTGATTGATTGATTGATTGATTGATTGATTGATTGATTGATTGATTGATTGATTGATTGATTGATTGATTGATTGATTGATTGATTGATTGATTGATTGATTCGTACGTTGCTTTTGCAAGGGACGAACTGCATGCGGTGTTTACGTGCTCCCTTCATTATCACCACTTTGTGATCGGTGAAATGCAGGGAAACCGTCCGCTCCCGAGCGAAAGAGAAAGCGCGCAAGAGCGAGCGGGTTTTATTACAACGCTCCCCTAGCGTACGTCGCCGCACTAAATCGAACGATTGCCTTCCACCAATGACACGCGCCATATGTGACGTCATTCCTATTTTATAACAGACTTCTTTTTAATGTGTACGTAAACGATGTGACTGAACTAAATCATGCCTCTTCCATTGTAACGTACGCGGATGACACAAGTCTGTTCGTAACCGGCCATGATATTAATGAAGTTTTTACTAAGTCTCAAAAAGCCCTTTCAGATCTTTGGGAGTGGTCGAATACTAACTCGCTTAAAATCAACGCTGATAAAACTAAAGCCATCTTATTTAGGGCCAAAAACAAACATGCACGTCTACCAGCAGACTTGTGTCTTGGAGTGTAATCGAGCTTGTGGAAAAGCATAAATCGCTTGGCGTCGTCCTTTCTGCTGATATGACGTGGACGGCTCACTTTGACTATCTTTCTAAATCACTGTCTTCAGCTACGGGAGCGCTATCGCGGTGCCGCCATTTCTTTCCTAGCAAGATCAAAACGTAAATATATAACGCTCTGTTTAGCGCTGGCGTAAACTTTTGTACACTTGTGTGGGGAACAACTACGCAAACAAATCTGCGTAGAATCCTCTTGTTACAGAAGAAAGCATTACGATGCATCGCTAACGTTTCCTACGCTCATCCCACTAAAGAATTTTTTCTCCGTTATCAAGTAATAAATGCCACTCTCATGTATCAGTACCGCATATTGCATTCGTTTTTCTTTTCAAACAAAAGTACTATGAACTTGTAGCGACGCCTCCACCGTCGCACACCCCCGCGGTCGTAAAAACTCTGCGGGGCGCCTCGGTTCGGTGCCGGACCGCGAGCTCCCTTTTCTTTCTCTCTTTACGAACATTCTTCTCTCTTTCACTCTCGCCACTTCCGGTGCAGTGTGCGCACTTGCTCTACTTTCCTCGCTCTTGTTGGGCAGAATAAACTAGACGTTGTTACTGAAAAGACGTGTCCGTCTCGTACAACCCGCCCTTACAAAAATGGATTTAGACAGTCTATGGACTGTCTAAATCCATTTTTAGATCTTTTTTTCTAAGGGCGGCTCTACAAACTTTCTAAGTAATAACTGCGGGTTAAAGAAACAGATAAGCGATCCAAGAACCAGAGGCCACGAGAAATGGTTAGTACCGTGTTAAGGATTTACGCGAGGACCCCAGCCACCAGTAGCTTCACCCCGGGTCCCCAAAGACGAAACATCTCAGCATTGGGACGCAGGTCGTCTCTCACAGCCCCCCACGCAGGCACGCAGTCCTACCCTCCTGTCAACGTAACTGTACACCACACCGCCCTCTCAGGCACGGCAGAAACAGCGCGACGGGGTTGGGGGGCTTTCCTGGAAAGGCATCTGGACTGCGCACGTGGCGTTCAACAAGTGAAAATGGAAGCAAAACAGAAGAAATACCACGAGGGTGAGAGAGTGGCCGTTGCGGGGGAACTTCGGAGACGACGCAGATACTTTTGAGCCACGAACCAAGAATCACGTCTCAAGGCAGTTGTAAATTCTATAAATAAACTTCTTGTTCTAATTGTAAACGAAGCTTTCATAACATACCGCGATGGCGCACAACTTATGGCAAACAATCACTGGCTTTCAGTGTACCGTATCTTTTAAACAAATATGAGAAGCAGGGTATCGATTTTAACAATGTTTGTAAAAAAAAAAAGTTGCGTGATTATTTTATGTCTGAACTGTACTGAGCAGTGGTATCTGTTCTTACCACCACACACTTCTTTCACCGTACAATGTAATATTTTTTTTAAACAATTGTGCGGAAAAAATGTTTCGATATAAATCTGCTTACAGCAAGCACGTTTTAAATGTACGTATCATGATCCGACGTCATTTTTAGTATACTTACCTTTCCGTTTATGTA